>NC_141822.1:1865739-1870739 GCF_982586985.1 Callionymus lyra | reverse complement strand
ATCACTATGTATCGTGCAGATCAACACACTCTGGACACACACACACACACACTCTGGACGCTCTCGCTCACATGCACACAGACACACACACACACGCACACGCACGCACACACACACACACACCTCTGTCAAAGCTGTCCTGGAGTCTCCTCGGCTGCAGCTTCTTATCTTCCTTCTGAACAAAAGGTTGATAAACGTTGGTTACATATTTTCACAAACATTTGAAGGTAAACAACACGACTCACTAGAATAACTTTCAGCTGCTGGTGGTTCATGTTGTCACTCGTTCCTTTTTTCACGACAGACGAGTCTTGACTCTTCCTGCCGCTGACTTTGACGCTCGGACTCTGAGGAAGAAAAGTGTCTTGAACTGGAACAGCAGTCCTTGATGTCAATGATGAGCATGACGCGTCATGTGATGTGTCATGTGATGTGTCATGTGATGTGTCATGTGATGTGTCATGTGATGTGTCATGTGATTCGCATGTGATGTGTCATGTGATGTGTCATGTGATGTGTCATGTGATGTGTCATGTGATGTGTCATCTGATGTGTCATGTGATGTGTCATCTGATGTGTCATCTGATGTGTCATCTGATGTGTCATCTGATGTGTCATGTGACGCGTCATGTGATGTGTCATGTGATGTGTCATGTGATGTGTCATGTGATGTGTCATGTGATGTGTCATGTGATGTGTCATGTGATGTGTCATGTGATGTGTCATGTGATGTGTCATGTGACGCGTCATGTGATGTGTCATGTGATGTGTCATGTGATGTGTCATGTGATGCGTCATGTGATGTGTCATGTGATGTGTCATGTGATGTGTCATGTGATGTGTCATGTGATGTGTCATGTGATGTGTCATCTGATGTGTCATGTGATGTGTCATCTGATGTGTCATCTGATGTGTCATCTGATGTGTCATCTGATGTGTCATGTGACGCGTCATGTGATGTGTCATGTGATGTGTCATGTGATGTGTCATGTGATGTGTCATGTGATGTGTCATGTGATGTGTCATGTGATGTGTCATGTGATTCGCATGTGATGTGTCATGTGATGTGTCATGTGATGTGTCATGTGATGTGTCATGTGATGTGTCATGTGATGTGTCATCTGATGTGTCATCTGATGTGTCATCTGATGTGTCATCTGATGTGTCATCTGATGTGTCATGTGACGCGTCATGTGACGTGTCATGTGATGTGTCATGTGATGTGTCATGTGATGTGTCATGTGATGTGTCATGTGATGTGTCATGTGATGTGTCATGTGATGTGTCATGTGATGTGTCATGTGATGTGTCATGTGACGCGTCATGTGATGTGTCATGTGATGTGTCATGTGATGTGTCATGTGATGTGTCATGTGATGCGTCATGTGATGTGTCATCTGATGTGTCATGTGATGTGTCATCTGATGTGTCATCTGATGTGTCATCTGATGTGTCATCTGATGTGTCATGTGACGCGTCATGTGATGTGTCATGTGATGTGTCATGTGATGTGTCATGTGATGTGTCATGTGATGTGTCATGTGATGTGTCATCTGATGTGTCATGTGATGTGTCATGTGATGTGTCATGTGATGTGTCATGTGATGCGTCATGTGATGCGTCATGTGATGCGTCATGTGATGTGTCATGTGACGCGTCATGTGTCATGTGATGTGTCATGTGACGAATCATGTGACGCGTCATGTGATATGTCATGTGACGCGTCATGTGATGCGTCATGTGATGCGTCATGTGATGCGTCATGTGATGCGTCATGTGATGTGTCATGTTATGTGTCATGTGATGCGTCATGTGATGTGTCATGTGATGCGTCATGTGATGTGATGCGTCATGTGATGTGTCATGTGATGCGTCATGTGACGCGTCATGTGTCATGTGACGCGTCATGTGTCATGTGATGTGTCATGTGATGTGTCATGTGATGTGTCATGTGATGTGTCATGTGATGTGTCATGTGATGTGTCATGTGATGCGTCATGTGATGCGTCATGTGATGTGTCATGTTATGTGTCATGTGATGCGTCATGTGATGTGTCATGTGATGCGTCATGTGATGTGTCATGTGATGCGTCATGTGATGTGTCATGTGATGCGTCATGTGACGCGTCATGTGTCATGTGACGCGTCATGTGTCATGTGACGCGTCATGTGTCATGTGATGTGTCATGTGATGTGTCATGTGATGTGTCATGTGATGTGTCATGTGATGTGTCATGTGATGTGTCATGTGATGTGTCATGTGATGTGTCATGTGATGCGTCATGTGACGCGTCATGTGACGCGTCACAGCAGGAGCTCCATGACGCGAGACACGAAGACTTGCATCAGAAACAGGTTTGTTTCTTCACCTGAAAGAACTCGTACTGGACCGGCGTCTTCTGCTGCTTGTTCTTGGGCCAAACATCTCCTGAGAAACCTTCAAGTCCTTGTGAGCGCCTGGATTTGACCCTGAAACAAGTGAGGTGATGAAGATTTAAAACATCTTTTCACGAGACAAACGATGATGATTCATGTTGACATCATTACAAATACATTTATTGATCAACTTTTATTGACCAACAGCCAGAGAATATAGTTGAACTGATTTGAAACAGAAAAGCATGTTTTACCGATTATGTCCATTGTTGGCAAAGTCTTCGTCGCTGTCTGTGGACTCAGCCTTCGGTCTGTTGATCCACTCGCGCACTGGTCTGAGGACGACATTATTATACTTTTAACCTCTCTGGGGTCACTGGTCTGAGGACGACATTATTATACTTTTAACCTCTCTGGGGTCACTGGTCTGAGGACAACATTATTATACTTTTAACCTCTCTGGGGTCACTGGTCTGAGGACGACATTATTATACTTTTAACCTCTCTGGGGTCACTGGTCTGAGGACAACATTATTATACTTTTAACCTCTCTGGGGTCACTGGTCTGAGGACGACATTATTATACTTTTAACCTCTCTGGGGTCACTGGTCTGAGGACGACATTATTATACTTTTAACCTCTCTGGGGTCACTGGTCTGAGGACAACATTATTATACTTTTAACCTCTCTGGGGTCACTGGTCTGAGGACGACATTATTATACTTTTAACCTCTCTGGGGTCACTGGTCTGAGGACAACATTATTATACTTTTAACCTCTCTGGGGTCACTGGTCTGAGGACGACATTATTATACTTTTAACCTCTCTGGGGTCACTGGTCTGAGGACGACATTATTATACTTTTAACCTCTCTGGGGTCACTGGTCTGAGGACGACATTATTATACTTTTAACCTCTCTGGGGTCACTGGTCTGAGGACGACATTATTATACTTTTAACCTCTCTGGGGTCACTGGTCTGAGGACGACATTATTATACTTTTAACCTCTCTGGGGTCACTGGTCTGAGGACAACATTATTATACTTTTAACCTCTCTGGGGTCACAGGTCTGAGGACAACATTATTATTATACTTTTAACCTCTCTGGGGTCACTGGTCTGAGGACGACATTATTATACTTTTAACCTCTCTGGGGTCACTGGTCTGAGGACAACATTATTATACTTTTAACCTCTCTGGGGTCACAGGTCTGAGGACGACATTATTATACTTTTAACCTCTCTGGGGTCACTGGTCTGAGGACAACATTATTATACTTTTAACCTCTCTGGGGTCACTGGTCTGAGGACGACATTATTATACTTTTAACCTCTCTGGGGTCACTGGTCTGAGGACGACATTATTATACTTTTAACCTCTCTGGGGTCACTGGTCTGAGGACAACATTATTATTATACTTTTAACCTCTCTGGGGTCACAGGTCTGAGGACGACATTATTATACTTTTAACCTCTCTGGGGTCACTGGTCTGAGGACGACATTATTATACTTTTAACCTCTCTGGGGTCACTGGTCTGAGGACAACATTATTATACTTTTAACCTCTCTGGGGTCACTGGTCTGAGGACGACATTATTATACTTTTAACCTCTCTGGGGTCACTGGTCTGAGGACAACATTATTATACTTTTAACCTCTCTGGGGTCACTGGTCTGAGGACAACATTATTATACTTTTAACCTCTCTGGGGTCACTGGTCTGAGGACGACATTATTATACTTTTAACCTCTCTGGGGTCACTGGTCTGAGGACAACATTATTATACTTTTAACCTCTCTGGGGTCACTGGTCCGAGGACGACATTATTATACTTTTAACCTCTCTGGGGTCACTGGTCTGAGGACGACATTATTATACTTTTAACCTCTCTGGGGTCACTGGTCTGAGGACAACATTATTATACTTTTAACCTCTCTGGGGTCACTGGTCTGAGGACAACATTATTATACTTTTAACCTCTCTGGGGTCACAGGTCTGAGGACAACATTATTATACTTTTAACCTCTCTGGGGTCACTGGTCTGAGGACGACATTATTATACTTTTAACCTCTCCTGGGTCACAGGTCTGAGGACGACATTATTATACTTTTAACCTCTCTGGGGTCACTGGTCTGAGGACAACATTATTATACTTTTAACCTCTCTGGGGTCACTGGTCTGAGGACAACATTATTATACTTTTAACCTCTCTGGGGTCACTGGTCTGAGGACAACATTATTATACTTTTAACCTCTCTGGGGTCACAGGTCTGAGGACGACAGTATTATTATACTTTTAACCTCTCTGGGGTCACTGGTCTGAGGATGACAGTATTATTATACTTTTAACCTCTCTGGGGTCACAGGTCTGAGGACGACAGTATTATTATACTTTTAACCTCTCTGGGGTCACTGGTCTGAGGACGACAGTATTATTATACTTTTAACCTCTCTGGGGTCACTGGTCTGAGGACGACAGTATTATACTTTTAACCTCTCTGGGGTCACTGGTCTGAGGACGACATTATTATACTTTTAACCTCTCTGGGGTCACTGGTCTGAGGACGACATTATTATACTTTTAACCTCTCTGGGGTCACTGGTCTGAGGACAACATTATT
>NC_141822.1:1840739-1863239 GCF_982586985.1 Callionymus lyra | reverse complement strand
CCATCTATCCATTCATCCATCCATCCATCCATGTATCCATCCATCCATCCATCCATCCATCCATCCATCAAATGGTGAATGGTAAATCAATGGCAGAACAATATTGAAGTAATTAAACATTTCAACAAGTTTTAAGCATTAATTATTTTAAATTGAATTGAAAATTAATGTTGTTTTTTTTTTTACACATAGGGTTTGATCTTGTTATTAAAATAAAAGTTTTCAATTCATTATTTTTCAAATCAATTCCTTTTAAATTCAATATAACGATTGTCTAACGGTGTCACCAGGCAGTACTAGTCGAGCACCGAGCTACTAGATCAACTTCAGCCAATCATGCGACGCACAGACGATCACGTGACGACGCAGAGGCTCATGATCCAGTAGCTCTGTGCTCGGCTGGTGATGTCTGGTGACACTTTGATATTTAGTTGAACTATTAAATCATTTAAACAACATTTCAATGAAGAAGTTTCAACATTTGGAACGATCACTATTGTGACGTCACTGACACACCATCATATATGAGGTGCATCATGTTGGTGAGGTGCATCATGGGACACGGGCTAGGATATCAGCTTTAGCGAAGTCTCGGATCCCACACTGAGGAGCTCCAGGTGTGTTTTCCCTGCAGAAGTCCAGGTAGAACCAGTGAGCCAGCTCGATCTGGAAACACACTCGGATCGCATTGTCGCGCTCCTCGCTGGGGATGTGCAGGATGAAGCGGCTGCACACACACACACACACACACACACACACACACACCACAGAACAAGATGATGAACAGTAACACAACAGCATTGGGTTGTTGGAGAAACACAATACATTACAACAAAATAAGACAATATTGTGCGATCAATACTGGACAAAAGAACTAAAACTAGACAAGCTCTTCAAAGAAGTTTTGTGTTGATCTTAGTTGATGTTGTGTAGTTGTTGTACGTCAATGTTAGTTGATGTTGTGTAGATGTTTTGTGTGAATTTTAGTCAATGTTGTGTAGATGTTTTGTTTTGATGTTGTGCAGATGTTTTGTGTCAATGTTAGTTGATGTTGTGTAGATGTTTTTTGTTGATGTTGGTTGATGTTGTTTAGTTGTTGTACGTCAAAATTAGTTGATGTTGTGTTGTTGTACGCCAAATATTAGTTGATGTTGTGTAGATGTTTTGTGTTGATGTTGTGCAGATATTTTGTATCAATGTTAGTTGATGTTGTGTAAATGTTTTGTGTCAATGTTAGTTTATGTTGTGTAGATGTTTTGTGTCTATGTTAGTTGATGTTGTGTAGATGTTTTGTCTAAATGTCAGTTGATGTTGTGTAGATGTTATGTGTCAATGTTAGTTCATGTTTTGTGTCTATGTAAGTTGATGTTGTGTAGCTATTTTGTGTCAATGTTAGTTGATGTTGTGTGTCAATGTTAGTTGATGTTTTGTGTCAATGTCAGTTGATTTTGTGTAGCTAATTTTTGTCAATGTTAGTTGATGTTGTGTAGCTATTTTTTGTCAATGTTAGTTGATGTTGTGTAGCTATTTTGTGTTAATGTTAGTTGATGTTGTGTAGATGTTTTTTCTAGATGTCAGTTGATGTTGTGTAGTGTTTTGTTTGTATGTTATTTTAGGTTTTGTTGATGTTTTGTGTTTGACCCGCTAAAAGGAGTGATGACCACTGACCACTGCGGACATGTAAACAAGTAAACAGACATGACCATCTTATTGACATCGTTAAAAAGCATGAAATCAGCACAAATGTTTAATTGCCATTAAAATAATTCAACTTCACGACATTAAAAGTCTCTGAAGTGAATGTTTACGTTGATCAAATGCCGGGAGAAAAACTTTCTTCTGTGGTTTGTCTAGAAACAAATGTGTGTTTAAATAACACTTCAAACAACAATGTCTGAACTAACACGTTGAATATTATAATGTTTATACGTTTACGATCAAAACAACAAAGAAGAACGTCGCCGATAGAGGGCGCTAGGCTACATCAAAACAAGCCAACTTTTCTCGCCAAATGACTTTAAAAAACTATTTTGTGAACCTCGTTGATAAAATAACAATATTGTGTGTTTGTGTTTGTGTTTGTTTGAACCTGCACAGGTCGTCGAGGACGTCGGTCGGAATCTCAACTCGTTTTGTCTCCATGTTGTGCGAACACGTCCAGGTTTACACTCGAAGAAGGAAACTATCCTGCGACATGAACACAATCCTGCGACATGAACACAATCCTGCGACATGAACACAATCCTGCGACATGAACCTCTTCTCACGTCTTAACCTCCATCGACGCTCGAGGAAAACACACGTTGGAAATCAAACAACATCTTTGTGTTCATCCGCACACACCGGAAACCGGACGTAGTTCTTTGGTGGGTGGTTTCAAACCGGAAGAGGGTTATCCAATCACAGGACAGTTCAGGCGACGAGTCGACGTCTGATTGGTTTGTCTCTGTGTTTGTCACAAACCAAAGACTACATTCACCAAGATGTCAACCCTCCGCGTGGTTAGACGTTCGTGCCACTGCGAGCAAAACGTCGTGAAAGTACAAAATGTTTTTTGAAACGAAGAAAAATAATAATATCAGGTTCATGTGAATATCTTTGAATATTTATCTTCTCTTTGTTAACTTCACCTTCTCAGGTGTTCACATCAAATCATTCCTTATAATCACACAACATGGACACACACACACACGGATACACACAGATATGCACACACACACACACACGCGTGTGTTTATGATTAAATAAAACAGTAATATATAATACTAATACATTACAATTTTACGTCTAAAAGTACAAAATCGTTTTTGAAATAGAGAAACTGAGGCAGAAAATATCAGCTACTTGTGTTTTTAATCATTTTACAGCCAAAAATATAACATTTTCATTTTATACTCTTTCATTATTTCCTTCTTTAATCCCTTGATCGACACAATTCATGATAGAAGTTCACTTGTGTGTCATTGTTCACATGAAGCAACTCATTTGTATTATTATTATGATCTAGTATTTGTCATAGATTCAGGACGTGAGTAATACTGCGATACACTGGATAATGAGTGTATCATCTAAATGTGTGTTTATGCTGATGGTTGTGTAACCAGGGTGAGGTCAGTCTGTCAAGAGAGAAGGATGTTGTCATCAAGAGAAGCTTTAGGTTAAGAACTTTATTCATCAAGAGAAGCTTTAGGTTAAGAACTTTATTCATCAAGAGAAGCTTTAGGTAGAACTTTATTCATCAAGAGAAGCTTTAGGTAGAACTTTATTCATCAAGAGAAGCTTTAGGTTAAGAACTTTATTCATCAAGAGAAGCTTTAGGTTAAGAACTTTATTCATCAAGAGAAGCTTTAGGTTAAGAACTTTATTCATCAAGAGAAGCTTTAGGTTAAGAACTTTATTCATCAAGAGAAGCTTTAGGTTAAGAACTTTATTCATCAAGAGAAGCTTTAGGTAGAACTTTATTCATCAAGAGAAGCTTTAGGTAGAACTTTATTCATCAAGAGAAGCTTTAGGTTAAGAACTTTATTCATCAAGAGAAGCTTTAGGTTAAGAACTTTATTCATCAAGAGAAGCTTTAGGTTAAGAACTTTATTCATCAAGAGAAGCTTTAGGTTAAGAACTTTATTCATCAAGAGAAGCTTTAGGTTAAGAACTTTATTCATCAAGAGAAGCTTTAGGTAGAACTTTATTCATCAAGAGAAGCTTTAGGTTAAGAACTTTATTCATCAAGAGAAGCTTTAGGTTAAGAACTTTATTCATCAAGAGAAGCTTTAGGTTAAGAACTTTATTCATCAAGAGAAGCTTTAGGTTAAGAACTTTATTCATCAAGAGAAGCTTTAGGTAGAACTTTATTCATCAAGAGAAGCTTTAGGTTAAGAACTTTATTCATCAAGAGAAGCTTTAGGTAGAACTTTATTCATCAAGAGAAGCTTTAGGTTAAGAACTTTATTCATCAAGAGAAGCTTTAGGTTAAGAACTTTATTCACAGAGAGAAGCTTTAGGTTAAGAACTTTATTCATCAAGAGAAGCTTTAGGTTAAGAACTTTATTCATCAAGAGAAGCTTTAGGTAGAACTTTATCCATCAAGAGAAGCTTTAGGTTAAGAACTTTATTCATCAAGAGAAGCTTTAGGTTAAGAACTTTATTCATCAAGAGAAGCTTTAGGTTAAGAACTTTATTCATCAAGAGAAGCTTTAGGTTAAGAACTTTATTCATCAAGAGAAGCTTTAGGTAGAACTTTATTCATCAAGAGAAGCTTTAGGTTAAGAACTTTATTCATCAAGAGAAGCTTTAGGTAGAACTTTATTCATCAAGAGAAGCTTTAGGTTAAGAACTTTATTCATCAAGAGAAGCTTTAGGTTAAGAACTTTATTCATCAAGAGAAGCTTTAGGTAGAACTTTATTCATCAAGAGAAGCTTTAGGTTAAGAACTTTATTCATCGCGAGAAGCTTTAGGTAGAACTTTATTCATCAAGAGAAGCTTTAGGTTAAGTTACTGCTGAGATGATGTAGTAGTACTGCTGAGATGATGTAGTAGTACTGCTGAGATGATGTAGTAGTACTGCTGAGATATTGTAGTAGTACTGCTGAGATGATGTAGTAGTACTGCTGAGATGATGTAGTATTACTGCTGAGATGATGTAGTAGTACTGCTGAGATGATGTAGTAGTACTGCTGAGATGATGTAGTAGTACTGCTGAGATGATGTAGTAGTACTGCTGAGATATTGTAGTAGTACTGCTGAGATGATGTAGTAGTACTGCTGAGATGATGTAGTATTACTGCTGAGATGATGTAGTAGTACTGCTGAGATGATGTAGTAGTACTGCTGAGATATTGTAGTAGTACTGCTGAGATGATGTAGTATTACTGCTGAGATGATGTAGTAGTACTGCTGAGATGATGTAGTATTACTGCTGAGATGATGTAGTATTACTGCTGAGATGTTGTAGTAGTACTGCTGAGATGATGTAGTATTACTGCTGAGATATTGTAGTATTACTGCTGAGATGATGTAGTAGTACTGCTGAGATGATGTAGTAGTACTGCTGAGATATTGTAGTAGTACTGCTGAGATGATGTAGTATTACTGCTGAGATGATATAGTATTACTGCTGAGATTATGTAGTAGTACTGCTGAGATGTTGTAGTATTACTGCTGAGATTATGTAGTAGTACTGCTGAGATGTTGTAGTAGTACTGCTATGATATTGTAGTATTACTGCTGAGATGATGTAGTAGTACTGCTGAGATATTGTAGTAGTACTGCTGAGATGATGTAGTAGTACTGCTGAGATGTTGTAGTATTACTGCTGAGATGATGTAGTAGTACTGCTGAGATATTGTAGTAGTACTGCTGAGATGATGTAGTATTACTGCTGAGATGATCCAGCAACAGTGTTTGTTGTTCTGCAGTGTCATCTTCTCATCACAGGGTGTGGCGGCTACTGTTCTCACCCTGGGTTTGGTCTCGCAGGAGCTTATTCTTTCCACACGGAAGTTGTTGTTTTTTCTCCTCGTCAGTCGCAGGAGTTAAATGTAAAATCAAGAAATAAATGAAGACAAAGTTAAGACAAAATGTCAGAACATGAACCGACAGTGTTTGAGCGAAAGCGACGGAACACCTGAAAACCTAAAATAGGGGGAAATGTTGTAATTTAATGATACGTTCACAGTGAGATCAAGCTGCTGTTGTTACAACACACTTGTTTGATCCCCTTCAAAATAAAATCAACAAATCATTGCTTTAAGTTTTCTGAACCAAATACTTCTGAACCTTCACAACATGTTTTGATTCTTTTATTCTAAAGTACATTCAAGTGAAGATACTTTTCATCACAGTCTTGCATGACGTTCAAAAGATAATAATAATTAAGATATCATAACATAATAATGAGAAAACAATAATCGATCATGATTCACTATCACAGTAGAAAAATGATGATGAAATAAATATTCCATTGAATAAATATTAAAAACCAACAATAATAACCAAATAACAATAATAATAATGAATATAATGAGAATTTATAAAGAACGAAGTTGATTTAAGACTTTTCCTGCATGAAGACGTGACTCTTACTTTAATGGTTTATAAAACACATTTGTATTCATTAATCATCACATTTTAACACTTACAGTCCATAATAAACAAAGTTTTGCTGCTTTTTCCATCGATGTGTCTTTTCTAGCTGTGACGTCACGCTCACAGCGCTCTGCTCGATGACGTCATCACATCATCACAACATGTTCGACCATCTTCACGCACGTGATCACGTGATCATTATGTATTTGACCGCAGACTGCACGTGGACGCGCACGCTTTTATCGTGACACTCTCACCGGAAGTGCGCGTCGTCACTCGGCGTGCTTGACGCTCCAGCAGCAGCGGTGTTGTCGCAGTTCAGAGATCAAGTCGTTCTTTCTTCCTCCAGAGATCAAGTCGTTCTTTCTTCCTCCAGAGATCAAGTCGTTCTTCCTCCTCAGAAGCGCAGTCATGGCTCAAGGCTTGAAGGACAGGTTCGAGAAGTTCCTCCACGAGAAGAGCCTCGTCACGGATGTTCTCGCCAAAGTGGAGGCGAAGACTGGAGTGAGCAGAACCTACATCTCTGTGGGTGAGTCTGGATCATTCTCTCACTCTTTCACTCTTTCATTCTCTCACTCTTTCACTCTTTCGCTCTTTCATTCTCTCACTCTTTCACTCTTTCTCTCTTTCATTCTCTCACTCTTTCACTCTTTCTCTCTTTCATTCTCTCACTCTTTCACTATTTCTCCCTTTCACTCTTTCACTCTTCCTCTCTTTAACCCCTTTACTCTTCTTCTCCTTCACTCATTTACTCTTCCTCTCTTTTACTCCTTTACTCTTCTTCTCCTTCACTCCTTTACTCTTCCTCTCTTTTACTCCTTTACTCCTTCATACTTCCTCTCTTTCACTCTTTCTCTCCTTCACGCTTCACTCTTTCTCTTTCTCTCTTCTTCTATTTACTCTCTTTCTATCCTTAACTTTTTCTCTCTTCCTTCCTATCTTCACTGTCTTCCTCCTGCGTTCACTTCATCTCCTCCTCCTCCTCCTCCTCCTCCTCCTCCTCCTCCTCCTCCTCCTCCTCCTCCTCTCTTCATCTCCTCCTCCTCCTCCTCCTCCTCCTCCTCCTCCTCCTCCTCTCTTCATCTCCTCCTCTCTTCATCTCCTCCTCCTCCTCCTCCTCCTCCTCCTCCTCCTCCTCCTCCTCCTCCTCCTCCTCCTCCTCCTCCTCCTCTCACAGGACAACAAGTTTGTAACAAAGTTCATTTGTTTTGTTTCAGCTCTGATCGGATTCATCGCTGTTTACCTCGTGATCGGTTATGGAGCCTCACTGCTGTGTAACCTCATCGGCTTCCTGTACCCAGCATACATCTCGTCAGTGTTACACACTCTTATATACATATATACACACACTTCCTGTACCCAGCATACATCTCGTCAGTGTTACACACTCTTATATACATATATACACACACTTCCTGTACCCAGCATACATCTCGTCAGTGTTACACACTCTTGTATACATATATACACACACTTCCTGTACCCAGCATACATCTCGTCAGTGTTACACACTCTTATATACATATATACACACACTTCCTGTACCCAGCATACATCTCGTCAGTGTTACACACTCTTATATACATATATACACACACTTCCTGTACCCAGCATACATCTCGTCAGTGTTACACACTCTTATATACATATATACACACACTTCCTGTACCCAGCATACATCTCGTCAGTGTTACACACTCTTATATACACACTTCCTGTACCCAGCATACATCTCGTCAGTGTTACACACTCTTATATACATATATACACACACTTCCTGTACCCAGCATACATCTCGTCAGTGTTACACACTCTTATATACACACTTCCTGTACCCAGCATACATCTCGTCAGTGTTACACACTCTTATATACATATATACACACACTTCCTGTACCCAGCATACATCTCGTCAGTGTTACACACTCTTATATACACACTTCCTGTACCCAGCATACATCTCGTCAGTGTTACACACTCTTATATACATATATACACACACTTCCTGTACCCAGCATACATCTCATCAGTGTTACACACTCTTATATACACACTTCCTGTACCCAGCATACATCTCGTCAGTGTTACACACTCTTATATACACACTTCCTGTACCCAGCATACATCTCGTCAGTGTTACACACTCTTATATACATATATACACACACTTCCTGTACCCAGCATACATCTCGTCAGTGTTACACACTCTTATATACATATATACACACACTTCCTGTACCCAGCATACATCTCGTCAGTGTTACACACTCTTATATACATATATACACACACTTCCTGTACCCAGCATACATCTCGTCAGTGTTACACACTCTTATATACATATATACACACACTTCCTGTACCCAGCATACATCTCGTCAGTGTTACACACTCTTATATACATATATACACACACTTCCTGTACCCAGCATACATCTCGTCAGTGTTACACACTCTTATATACATATATACACACACTTCCTGTACCCAGCATACATCTCGTCAGTGTTACACACTCTTATATACATATATACACACACTTCCTGTACCCAGCATACATCTCGTCAGTGTTACACACTCTTATATACATATATACACACACTTCCTGTACCCAGCATACATCTCGTCAGTGTTACACACTCTTATATACACACTTCCTGTACCCAGCATACATCTCGTCAGTGTTACACACTCTTATATACATATATACACACACTTCCTGTACCCAGCATACATCTCGTCAGTGTTACACACTCTTATATACACACTTCCTGTACCCAGCATACATCTCGTCAGTGTTACACACTCTTATATACATATATACACACACTTCCTGTACCCAGCATACATCTCGTCAGTGTTACACACTCTTATATACATATATACACACACTTCCTGTACCCAGCATACATCTCGTCAGTGTTACACACTCTTATATACATATATACACACACTTCCTGTACCCAGCATACATCTCGTCAGTGTTACACACTCTTATATACATATATACACACACTTCCTGTACCCAGCATACATCTCGTCAGTGTTACACACTCTTATATACACACTTCCTGTACCCAGCATACATCTCGTCAGTGTTACACACTCTTATATACATATATACACACACTTCCTGTACCCAGCATACATCTCGTCAGTGTTACACACTCTTATATACACACTTCCTGTACCCAGCATACATCTCGTCAGTGTTACACACTCTTATATACATATATACACACACTTCCTGTACCCAGCATACATCTCATCAGTGTTACACACTCTTATATACACACTTCCTGTACCCAGCATACATCTCGTCAGTGTTACACACTCTTATATACACACTTCCTGTACCCAGCATACATCTCGTCAGTGTTACACACTCTTATATACATATATACACACACTTCCTGTACCCAGCATACATCTCGTCAGTGTTACACACTCTTATATACATATATACACACACTTCCTGTACCCAGCATACATCTCGTCAGTGTTACACACTCTTATATACATATATACACACACTTCCTGTACCCAGCATACATCTCGTCAGTGTTACACACTCTTATATACATATATACACACACTTCCTGTACCCAGCATACATCTCGTCAGTGTTACACACTCTTATATACATATATACACACACTTCCTGTACCCAGCATACATCTCGTCAGTGTTACACACTCTTATATACATATATACACACACTTCCTGTACCCAGCATACATCTCGTCAGTGTTACACACTCTTATATACATATATACACACACTTCCTGTACCCAGCATACATCTCGTCAGTGTTACACACTCTTATATACACACTTCCTGTACCCAGCATACATCTCGTCAGTGTTACACACTCTTATATACATATATACACACACTTCCTGTACCCAGCATACATCTCGTCAGTGTTACACACTCTTATATACACACTTCCTGTACCCAGCATACATCTCGTCAGTGTTACACACTCTTATATACATATATACACACACTTCCTGTACCCAGCATACATCTCATCAGTGTTACACACTCTTATATACACACTTCCTGTACCCAGCATACATCTCGTCAGTGTTACACACTCTTATATACACACTTCCTGTACCCAGCATACATCTCGTCAGTGTTACACACTCTTATATACATATATACACACACTTCCTGTACCCAGCATACATCTCGTCAGTGTTACACACTCTTATATACATATATACACACACTTCCTGTACCCAGCATACATCTCGTCAGTGTTACACACTCTTATATACATATATACACACACTTCCTGTACCCAGCATACATCTCGTCAGTGTTACACACTCTTATATACACACTTCCTGTACCCAGCATACATCTCGTCAGTGTTACACACTCTTATATACATATATACACACACTTCCTGTACCCAGCATACATCTCGTCAGTGTTACACACTCTTATATACATATATACACACACTTCCTGTACCCAGCATACATCTTGTCAGTGTTACACACTCTTATATACATATATACACACACTTCCTGTACCCAGCATACATCTCGTCAGTGTTACACACTCTTATATACATATATACACACACTTCCTGTACCCAGCATACATCTCGTCAGTGTTACACACTCTTATATACATATATACACACACTTCCTGTACCCAGCATACATCTCGTCAGTGTTACACACTCTTATATACATATATACACACACTTCCTGTACCCAGCATACATCTTGTCAGTGTTACACACTCTTATATACATATATACACACACTTCCTGTACCCAGCATACATCTCGTCAGTGTTACACACTCTTATATACACACTTCCTGTACCCAGCATACATCTCGTCAGTGTTACACACTCTTATATACACACTTCCTGTACCCAGCATACATCTCGTCAGTGTTACACACTCTTATACACACACTTCCTGTACCCAGCATACATCTCGTCAGTGTTACACACTCTTATACACACACACTTCCTGTACCCAGCATACATCTCGTTAGTGTTACACACTCTTATATACACACACTTCCTGTACCCAGCATACATCTCATCAGTGTTACACACTCTTATATACACACTTCCTGTACCCAGCATACATCTCATCAGTGTTACACACTCTTATATACACACTTCCTGTACCCAGCATACATCTCATCAGTGTTACACACTCTTATATACACACACTTCCTGTATCCAGCATACATCTCATCAGTGTTACACACTCTTATATACACACACTTCCTGTACCCAGCATACATCTCATCAGTGTTACACACTCTTACACACACACTTCCTGTACCCAGCATACATCTCATCAGTGTTACACACTCTTATATACACACTTCCTGTACCCAGCATACATCTCGTCAGTGTTACACACTCTTACACACACACTTCCTGTACCCAGCATACATCTCATCAGTGTTACACACTCTTATATACACACTTCCTGTACCCAGCATACATCTCATCAGTGTTACACACTCTTATATACACACTTCCTGTACCCAGCATACATCTCATCAGTGTTACACACTCTTATATACACACTTCCTGTACCCAGCATACATCTCATCAGTGTTACACACTCTTATATACACACTTCCTGTACCCAGCATACATCTCATCAGTGTTACACACTCTTACACACACACTTCCTGTACCCAGCATACATCTCGTCAGTGTTACACACTCTTACACACACACTTCCTGTACCCAGCATACATCTCATCAGTGTTACACACTCTTACACACACACTTCCTGTACCCAGCATACATCTCGTCGGTGTTACACACTCTTATACACACACACTTCCTGTACCCAGCATACATCTCGTCAGTGTTACACACTCTTATATACACACTCTTCCTGTACCCAGCATATATCTCGTCAGTGTTACACACTCTTACACACACACTTCCTGTACCCAGCATACATCTCATCAGTGTTACACACTCTTATATACACACTTCCTGTACCCAGCATACATCTCATCAGTGTTACACACTCTTATATACACACACTTCCTGTACCCAGCATACATCTCGTCAGTGTTACACACTCTTATATACACACACTTCCTGTACCCAGCATACATCTCATCAGTGTTACACACTCTTATACACACACACTTCCTGTACCCAGCATACATCTCGTCAGTGTTACACACTCTTATATACACACACTTCCTGTACCCAGCATACATCTCGTCAGTGTTACACACTCTTATACACACACACTTCCTGTACCCAGCATACATCTCGTCAGTGTTACACACTCTTATACACACACACTTCCTGTACCCAGCATACATCTCGTCAGTGTTACACACTCTTATATACACACACTTCCTGTACCCAGCATACATCTCATCAGTGTTACACACTCTTATACACACACACTTCCTGTACCCAGCATACATCTCGTTAGTGTTACACACTCTTATATACACACACTTCCTGTACCCAGCATACATCTCATCAGTGTTACACACTCTTATATACACACTTCCTGTACCCAGCATACATCTCATCAGTGTTACACACTCTTACACACACACTTCCTGTACCCAGCATACATCTCGTCAGTGTTACACACTCTTATACACACACACTTCCTGTACCCAGCATACATCTCGTCAGTGTTACACACTCTTATATACACACTTCCTGTACCCAGCATACATCTCATCAGTGTTACACACTCTTTTATACACACTTCCTGTACCCAGCATACATCTCATCAGTGTTACAAACTCTTATATACACACTTCCTGTACCCAGCATACATCTCATCAGTGTTACAAACTCTTATATACACACTTCCTGTACCCAGCATACATCTCGTCAGTGTTACACACTCTTACACACACACTTCCTGTACCCAGCATACATCTCGTCAGTGTTACACACTCTTATACACACACTTCCTGTACCCAGCATACATCTCGTCAGTGTTGCACACTCTTATACACACACTTCCTGTACCCAGCATACATCTCGTCAGTGTTACACACTCTTACACACACACTTCCTGTACCCAGCATACATCTCATCAGTGTTACACACTCTTATATACACACTTCCTGTACCCAGCATACATCTCATCAGTGTTACACACTCTTATATACACACACTTCCTGTACCCAGCATACATCTCGTCAGTGTTGCACACTCTTACACACACACTTCCTGTACCCAGCATACATCTCGTCAGTGTTACACACTCTTACACACACACTTCCTGTACCCAGCATACATCTCGTCAGTGTTACAAACTCTTATAGACACACTTCCTGTACCCAGCATACATCTCGTCAGTGTTACACACTCTTATATACATATATACACACACTTCCTGTACCCAGCATACATCTCATCAGTGTTACACACTCTTACACACACACTTCCTGTACCCAGCATACATCTCGTCAGTGTTACACACTCTTATATACATATATACACACACTTCCTGTACCCAGCATACATCTTGTCAGTGTTACACACTCTTATATACATATATACACACACTTCCTGTACCCAGCATACATCTCGTCAGTGTTACACACTCTTACACACACACTTCCTGTACCCAGCATACATCTCGTCAGTGTTACACACTCTTATATACATATATACACACACTTCCTGTACCCAGCATACATCTTGTCAGTGTTACACACTCTTATATACATATATACACACACTTCCTGTACCCAGCATACATCTTGTCAGTGTTACACACTCTTATATACATATATACACACACTTCCTGTACCCAGCATACATCTCGTCAGTGTTACACACTCTTACACACACACTTCCTGTACCCAGCATACATCTCGTCAGTGTTACACACTCTTATATACATATATACACACACTTCCTGTACCCAGCATACATCTTGTCAGTGTTACACACTCTTATATACATATATACACACACTTCCTGTACCCAGCATACATCTCATCAGTGTTACACACTCTTATACACACACTTCCTGTACCCAGCATACATCTCGTCAGTGTTACACACTCTTATATACATATATACACACACTTCCTGTACCCAGCATACATCTTGTCAGTGTTACACACTCTTATATACATATATACACACACTTCCTGTACCCAGCATACATCTCATCAGTGTTACACACTCTTATACACACACTTCCTGTACCCAGCATACATCTCATCAGTGTTACACACTCTTATATACATATATACACACACTTCCTGTACCCAGCATACATCTCATCAGTGTTACACACTCTTATACACACACTTCCTGTACCCAGCATACATCTCATCAGTGTTACACACTCTTATATACACACTTCCTGTACCCAGCATACATCTCGTCAGTGTTACACACTCTTATATACACACTTCCTGTACCCAGCATACATCTCATCAGTGTTACACACTCTTATATACACACTTCCTGTACCCAGCATACATCTCATCAGTGTTACACACTCTTATATACACACACTTCCTGTACCCAGCATACATCTCGTCAGTGTTACACACTCTTATATACACACACTTCCTGTACCCAGCATACATCTCATCAGTGTTACACACTCTTATACACACACACTTCCTGTACCCAGCATACATCTCGTCAGTGTTACACACTCTTATATACACACACTTCCTGTACCCAGCATACATCTCGTCAGTGTTACACACTCTTATATACACACACTTCCTGTACCCAGCATACATCTCATCAGTGTTACACACTCTTATACACACACACTTCCTGTACCCAGCATACATCTCGTCAGTGTTACACACTCTTATATACACACACTTCCTGTACCCAGCATACATCTCGTCAGTGTTACACACTCTTATACACACACACTTCCTGTACCCAGCATACATCTCGTTAGTGTTACACACTCTTATATACACACACTTCCTGTACCCAGCATACATCTCATCAGTGTTACACACTCTTATATACACACTTCCTGTACCCAGCATACATCTCATCAGTGTTACACACTCTTACACACACACTTCCTGTACCCAGCATACATCTCGTCAGTGTTACACACTCTTATACACACACACTTCCTGTACCCAGCATACATCTCGTCAGTGTTACACACTCTTATATACACACTTCCTGTACCCAGCATACATCTCATCAGTGTTACACACTCTTTTATACACACTTCCTGTACCCAGCATACATCTCATCAGTGTTACACACTCTTATATACACACTTCCTGTACCCAGCATACATCTCATCAGTGTTACAAACTCTTATATACACACTTCCTGTACCCAGCATACATCTCGTCAGTGTTACACACTCTTACACACACACTTCCTGTACCCAGCATACATCTCGTCAGTGTTACACACTTTATACACACACTTCCTGTACCCAGCATACATCTCGTCAGTGTTGCACACTCTTATACACACACTTCCTGTACCCAGCATACATCTCGTCAGTGTTACACACTCTTACACACACACTTCCTGTACCCAGCATACATCTCATCAGTGTTACACACTCTTATATACACACACTTCCTGTACCCAGCATACATCTCGTCAGTGTTGCACACTCTTACACACACACTTCCTGTACCCAGCATACATCTCGTCAGTGTTACACACTCTTACACACACACTTCCTGTACCCAGCATACATCTCGTCAGTGTTACAAACTCTTATATACACACACTTCCTGTACCCAGCATACATCTCGTCAGTGTTACACACTCTTATATACATATATACACACACTTCCTGTACCCAGCATACATCTCATCAGTGTTACACACTCTTACACACACACTTCCTGTACCCAGCATACATCTCGTCAGTGTTACACACTCTTATATACATATATACACACACTTCCTGTACCCAGCATACATCTCGTCAGTGTTACACACTCTTATATACATATATACACACACTTCCTGTACCCAGCATACATCTTGTCAGTGTTACACACTCTTATATACATATATACACACACTTCCTGTACCCAGCATACATCTCGTCAGTGTTACACACTCTTACACACACACTTCCTGTACCCAGCATACATCTCGTCAGTGTTACACACTCTTATATACATATATACACACACTTCCTGTACCCAGCATACATCTTGTCAGTGTTACACACTCTTATATACATATATACACACACTTCCTGTACCCAGCATACATCTCATCAGTGTTACACACTCTTATACACACACTTCCTGTACCCAGCATACATCTCGTCAGTGTTACACACTCTTATATACATATATACACACACTTCCTGTACCCAGCATACATCTTGTCAGTGTTACACACTCTTATATACATATATACACACACTTCCTGTACCCAGCATACATCTCATCAGTGTTACACACTCTTATACACACACTTCCTGTACCCAGCATACATCTCATCAGTGTTACACACTCTTATATACATATATACACACACTTCCTGTACCCAGCATACATCTCATCAGTGTTACACACTCTTATACACACACTTCCTGTACCCAGCATACATCTCATCAGTGTTACACACTCTTATATACACACTTCCTGTACCCAGCATACATCTCGTCAGTGTTACACACTCTTATATACACACTTCCTGTACCCAGCATACATCTCATCAGTGTTACACACTCTTATATACACACTTCCTGTACCCAGCATACATCTCATCAGTGTTACACACTCTTATATACACACTTCCTGTACCCAGCATACATCTCATCAGTGTTACACACTCTTATATACACACTTCCTGTACCCAGCATACATCTCGTCAGTGTTACACACTCTTATATACACACTTCCTGTACCCAGCATACATCTCATCAGTGTTACACACTCTTATATACACACTTCCTGTACCCAGCATACATCTCATCAGTGTTACACACTCTTATATACACACTTCCTGTACCCAGCATACATCTCATCAGTGTTACACACTCTTATATACACACTTCCTGTACCCAGCATACATCTCATCAGTGTTACACACTCTTACACACACACTTCCTGTACCCAGCATACATCTCATCACGCACACACATTCATATACACACGCACACACATATATATATATATATATATATATTTGTGTATGTTTATATTTATACACACACACAAATATAGAGACCACTTCCTGTAAGAGGTGAGTATCTCGCTGTACTTCCTCAAACTGAACTTCATCTGAGAAAAGGCAGCTGAGCGTCGTGGTTCGAGGGCTTTGAACCAATCGGTAGAACCTGAACCAAACCCTCGCAGGACAAACAGGTGAAGGTGATCCTGACCCGGGTCCAAGTGAGGCGGTGAGTCGCAATGAAACCAAGACTCCTCGACTCAAAAGGAAGACACTCGGGGCTCATGGGGAGACGACTCACTCGCTCTCTTCGCTCAGGACCAGAAGGAGTGAAACCTTAAAGACAAAGTGAGCCGTGAGCCCCAGGAGTGACACGACAGTCCCAGCAGGGACACGACAGTCCCAGGAGTGACACGACAGTCCCAGGAGTGACACGACAGCCCCAGGAGTGACACGACAGTCCCAGCAGGGACACGACAGTCCCAGGAGTGACACGACAGCCCCAGGAGTGACACGACAGCCCCAGGAGTGACACGACAGTCCCAGCAGGGACACGACAGTCCCAGGAGGGACACGACAGATCCAGGAGTGACACGACAGCCCCAGGAGTGACACAACAGTCCCAGGAGGGACACGACAGATCCAGGAGTGACACGACAGTCCCAGGAGTGACACGACAGCCCCAGGAGTGACACGACAGTCCCAGCAGGGACACGACAGTCCCAGGAGGGACACGACAGATCCAGGAGTGACACGACAGCCCCAGGAGTGACACAACAGTCCCAGGAGGGACACGACAGATCCAGGAGTGACACGACAGCCCCAGGAGGGACACGACAGTCCCAGCAGGGACACGACAGTCCCAGGAGGGACACGACAGTCCCAGGAGTGACACGACAGTCCCAGGAGGGACACGACAGATCCAGGAGGGACACGACAGTCCCAGGAGGGACACGAAAGCCCCAGGAGTGACACGACAGATCCAGGAGTGACACGACAGTCCCAGGAGTGACACGACAGCCCCAGGAGTGACACGACAGCCCCAGGAGTGACACGACAGCCCCAGGAGGGACACGACAGTCCCAGGAGGGACACGACAGTCCCAGGAGTGACACGAAAGCCCCAGGAGTGACACGAAAGCCCCAGGAGTGACACGACAGTCCCAGGAGTGACACGACAGATCCAGGAGTGACACGACAGCCCCAGGAGTGACACGACAGTCCCAGGAGTGACACGACAGATCCAGGAGTGACACGACAGCCCCAGGAGTGACACGACAGTCCCAGGAGGGACACGACAGATCCAGGAGTGACACGACAGTCCCAGGAGGGACACGACAGTCCCAGGAGTGACACGACAGATCCAGGAGGGACACGACAGCCCCAGGAGTGACACGACAGCCCCAGGAGTGACACGACAGCCCCAGGAGTGACACGACAGCCCCAGGAGGGACACGACAGTCCCAGGAGGGACACGACAGTCCCAGGAGTGACACGACAGCCCCAGGAGGGACACGACAGTCCCAGGACGGACACGACAGCCCCAGGAGGGACACGACAGTCCCAGGAGTGACACGACAGCCCCAGGAGGGACACGACAGATCCAGGAGTGACACGACAGTCCCAGGAGTGACACGACAGTCCCAGGAGTGACACGACAGTCCCAGGAGTGACACGACAGATCCAGGAGTGACACGACAGCCCCAGGAGTGACACGACAGTCCCAGGAGTGACACGACAGATCCAGGAGTGACACGACAGCCCCAGGAGTGACACGACAGTCCCAGGAGGGACACGACAGATCCAGGAGTGACACGACAGCCCCAGGAGTGACACGACAGTCCCAGGAGGGACACGACAGTCCCAGGAGTGACACGACAGCCCCAGGAGGGACACGACAGTCCCAGGAGGGACACGACAGATCCAGGAGTGACACGACAGCCCCAGGAGTGACACGACAGTCCCAGGAGGGACACGACAGTCCCAGGAGTGACACGACAGTCCCCGGAGGGACACGACAGTCCCCGGAGGGACACGACAGTCCCAGAAGTGACACGACAGATCCAGGAGGGACACGACAGATCCAGGAGGGACACGACAGCCCCAGGAGTGACACGACAGCCCCAGGAGTGACACGACAGTCCCAGGAGTGACACGACAGTCCCAGGAGGGACACGACAGCCCCAGGAGGGACACGACAGTCCCAGGAGGGACACGACAGCCCCAGGAGTGACACGACAGCCCCAGGAGGGCTCTCTCTTCGTGGATGTCGGCACCAAAAGGAGCGAGACCACAAAAACGCAAAATGTCCAGTGGGACTTGGTTAAGAAGCTCAAAGGTCCGGCCTGCGAGGGATCCCGCTGTGGGCTGGAAGGCCTCACAGGAGGTCGAAGCCTGTAGGCCCCCTGTAAGAAACGCACCACCAGGTGGTGGGTATGCGCCAAAGCACCCAATGTCTCATTGCTATGGCTGATGCATACACACTGTGTCACAACAAGTCCGTCCGTTATCCAGCAAATGTTGCAGGAAAGACGGGAGAGCAGAGACCAATCAGGAGCTGGGGTCCAGGTACAGGTCTGGACACCAGCGAGAGAACATCCCTCATTTGGATGCATAAAGCCTATGTGTAGGCGAGGCCCAGGTATTCTCCAGCGTGTGGAGAATGTCTGGGTCCAGAGTCCAGCTCAGCTCGTCCCGTGCAAGAGCCACACTTTGAGAGGCAGACCCAGCACCGAGGGTGCCGTCAGAGAACCCCTTGTAGTACGGCGCCACCACTATTAACCTCAGACTCTCCTGCTCCCCAAACCAAGGGGAGGAGGAGTAGCGGAGGAGGCCCATGCTGAGCTCTGAGAGAGAGCAGGTGAAGGTCTGCCCACAGACAAACTTCTTCTTTGCCACATTCAGAAGGGCTTGGGATCTGAGTCCACACTGGTGATTCACGTGCACCACGGCGGTGGAGCTGTCTGATGGCACGAGGACGTCGGACTGGGACAGTTGGGGAGAGAGTCTAGAGTGTTCCAAAACTTGATGTCCTGCAAAACCCGAGTGGGGAGGCTTTTCAACCTTGGTCCCGGTCAACCTGGGTCTAGGTTGAGATGACCTCTCTGGAGCTCCCTCATAGCTCCCTGCAGTCAGGAGCCCCAGGAGGGACATCATATGACGCCCAACTTAGTGCGTCACACACACACATTTGTTCAATATTCATTCGCCATCCTCGCCTTCCACTGTCAGGAGCTTCTGCTGAGTTGAAAAGGAGGAAGTGCGGCGGGTAATTCCTACCTTTACAGGAAGTGCACCCAGCTGGGTGTCGAGTTCATTGAGCTGTCTCAGAGTCGTGGCAGGGCCTTGAGGATAAACCAGTAGCGCAGCGGTTAGAGGGCGGAGCACCAAATGACATAGAACATACAGACACATGTACACACCAAGATAAGATCAACAATCATTTATACACGTGTGTGTTTTATTCAAGATGAATAAATAAAAACTTTATAAAACATTTACGATATATTTAATTATACACGATTTAAATGATAGTAATGATACATTATTACACTTAAAATCAACCATGTCTGTCAATCAAGAGTCAAATACTGGCGTCTATTTTCTAAGATCTTTGAACATTGATCAGTTCTGGTCCAGATCATCAAAGACATGATGACACGTGTTGTGTGGTTTTGTTGTGTAGTTATGTTGTGTAGTTTTGTTGCGTGGTTTTGTTGCGTGCTTTTGTTGCGTGGTTTTGTTGTGTGGTTTTTTAGTGTAGTTTTGTTGTGTGGTTTTGTTGCGTGGTTTTGTTGTGTGGTTTTGTTGTGTGTTTTTTTAGTGTAGTTTTGTTGTGTGGTTTTGTTGTGTAGTTTTGTTGTGTAGTTTTGTTGTGTAGTTTTGTTGTGTAGTTGTGTAGTTTTGTTGTGTAGTTTATGGATCAAGAGCTTCCTGTAGATTTAAACTCGTTCGTCTTCGTCTGTCGTTCAAAAAACACTTTGAGCCGCGATGACGTGAAGTGACTGACCTGCTCTCCTGCTCACCTGCTCACCTGCTCTCCTGCTCTCCTGCTCACCTGCTCACCTGCTCTCCTGCTCTCCTGCTCTCCTGCTCACCTGCTCTCCTGCTCACCTGCTCACCTGCTCACCTGCTCACCTGCTCACCTGCTCTCCTGCTCACCTGCTCACCTGCTCACCTGCTCACCTGCTCTCCTGCTCACCTGCTCTCCTGCTCACCTGCTCACCTGCTCTCCTGCTCTCCTGCTCACCTGCTCTCCTGCTCACCTGCTCACCTGCTCTCCTGCTCTCCTGCTCACCTGCTCTCCTGCTCACCTGCTCACCTGCTCACCTGCTCACCTGCTCTCCTGCTCACCTGCTCTCCTGCTCACCTGCTCTCCTGCTCACCTGTCGACAGGTTGATGGTTCAAACCCGGCGCCGGATATGATGGTGTTTTAAAATGAAAAAAACACTTTTTTACACATAGTTTCATATTTTAATTTGATTATTGGACATTATTATAAGTTAAATATGTTTAAATTCAATATAAATGTTATAATAGAGTCTCAGACTAAAGCAACAGATCACAGAGATACTGATCATGTGATTCTACGTCGTCACATGATCGTCTGTGAGTCACATGATCGTCTGTGAGTCACATGATCGTCTGTGAGTCACATGATCGTCTGTGAGTCACATGATCGTCTGTGAGTCACATGATCGTCTGTGAGTCACATGATCGTCTGTGAGTCACATGATCGTCTGTGAGTCACATGATCGTCTGTGAGTCACATGATCGTCTGTGAGTCACATGATCGCCTGTGAGTCACATGATTGGCTGAGAGTCACATGATCGTCTGTGAGTCACATGATTGGCTGTGAGTCACATGATCGTCTGTGAGTCACATGATCGTCTGTGAGTCACATGATCGTCTGTGAGTCACATGATCGTCTGTGAGTCACATGATCGTCTGTGAGTCACATGATCGTCTGTGAGTCACATGATCGTCTGTGAGTCACATGATCGCCTGTGAGTCACATGATCGTCTGTGAGTCACATGATCGTCTGTGAGTCACATGATCGTCTGTGAGTCACATGATCGTCTGTGAGTCACATGATCGTCTGTGAGTCACATGATCGTCTGTGGGTCACATGATCGTCTGTGAGTCACATGATCGTCTGTGAGTCACATGATCGTCTGTGAGTCACATGATCGTCTGTGAGTCACATGATCGTCTGTGAGTCACATGATTGGCTGAGAGTCACATGATCGTCTGTGAGTCACATGATTGGCT
>NC_141822.1:1803239-1835739 GCF_982586985.1 Callionymus lyra | reverse complement strand
AAACACGCACACACACACGCACACAAACACGCACACAAACACGCACGCACACAAACACGCACACACACAAACACGCACACAAACACGCACACACACAAACACGCACACAAACACGCACACAAACACGCACACAAACACAAACACGCACACACACAAACACGCACACAAACACGCACACACACAAACACGCACACAAACACGCACACAAACACGCACACAAACACAAACACGCACACACACAAACACACACACAGGAACACACAGTTGGTGTTGAAGGTCGTCCTAACGTGTCACTTCCTCCTCTGACAGGAAGTGGATCTTTTAGTTTCAGGAAGCACCAGAGAGACGACACAGTCTCCGAGGTGTCCCAGCTAACCGGGGTCTTCTTGTGTCCGCAGCATCAAGGCCATAGAAAGTGCGACTAAAGACGACGACACCAAGTGGTTGACCTACTGGGTCGTGTACGGACTCTTCAGCGTCGCCGAGTTCTTCGCCGACATCTTCCTCTCCTGGTTCCCCTTCTACTACATCGGCAAGGTGCATCATGGGACGCCTGCGGTAGGAGCGAGTGACCTGCAGGCGGCGCTAACTCCCCTCTCGTCCCTCAGTGCGCCTTCCTGGTCTGGTGCATGGCCCCGACCCCGTCCAACGGATCCGTGCAGATCTACCACCGCCTGATCCGACCCGTGTTCCTCAAGAACGAGGCCAAGATCGACGACGCCGTCAAGAACATCAAGGACAAGGCCACGGAAGCTGCCGACAAGTTCAAGGATGAAGGTCAGAGGTCACCACATGGTCACGTGATCACGACACGGTCACGTGACGCCTGTCCTCTCTCTGCTCCGCAGCCAAGAAGGCGACGGCCAACATCATGTTCGAGGAGAAGAAAAGCACTTAAGATACGGTTGCCGTGGAGATGGAGTCGTCGGTGGTCGTCGGGGGAAACGAAGCCTTGATGAACGAAAACGTCTCGAGTGGTTCTTGGATTTCATTTCTTCTATTTATCATGTGATTCAAGGCAGAATAAAACATGTCCAACAACAAACCTGATGATTTGATGAACAGGTTCGACTCGACATGTTTGAACTCGAGCTACAGTTGAGCCTCTTGAAGGCTTCGGTGGTTGCAGTGCATTATGGAAGTGATATCGTCACGTGAATCTTTAAATATGTCAAAGATTATTGACGTAACAAAGAGTAAAACTCATGAAGGAATTTGAATAAAAACCTTTTAAAATTGAAAATGTTATTTAAACAAGTGTTTTTATTGGTTATAATAAAAACACAGTCGACCTTCATAGAACATCACACTTTTCTAATCATTTCCATTATATCTGCAGATATTAATCAATAGTTTAATATGGTGAAGGCTTCGATCCGTCGAGTGAGAAGAGCATCATAAAGATGGTGATATAAAGGCTGTGTGTGTGTGTTCGTGCGTGTGTGTGTGTGTGTGTTCGTGTGTGTGTGTGTGTGTGTGTGTGTGTGTGTGTGTGAAGACGAGAGCGAGTGGACAGTGATTGATTTTAATGGCTTCATAGACAACTATATAAAACACTTTTGTAAAAATCATGCACTTTCAGTGTAAATTCATCTTGAAATATCCTGGAAATGTATTTACAGACGAACCGTGACAGTGATTCAGAGATTCTTGGCTGCATAGAACATGACGTCATTATTGCCTACGTAGAAAAAAGGAACAAAAAAAGGTTAAAAGTCTAGCAGGAGCTTCTACCGTCGACCAGGACGAGTCGTCCGCCTCGGACCCGCGTCCACGAGTTTCCCTTGAACCAGATTTACATTCTTGGTTGACGGAGACGCGACAGAAAAGCCTGAGTTGATGAGTCGTAATAAATTCCAAAAGCCTGAGGAAAAGACCAACATTTACTATTGTACAAACATTTACATCAGTGTCGTGAGAGGAAACATCAGAGGATGAAGCGACTTTTGTTTTTACAGCGACGTTCTTAAATAATTCTGAGGGAACCTGCGGGGAGAGGATGACGATGAGGTACTTCAGGTGCTGAAGCCTGAGGCGACCTCTGGTGGCACCAACACTTAAATAAGGTAGATCAGCGCGAGAGAGACGACAGTCCAACAGATCCAGTGTCACGGCTCCGTTAAAAAAACTTTATAAAAATAACAAAAACGTCTGCCGAGCCAACAAACACCACAGTTTTAGATCTTTAAATACAAAAATATCTTTTCTCCTTTTACATCTGCTGCCTGGTCGGAGCCGCTCCGTGGCGGTCCTTCTCCCAGGTTCCCGAGGTGAGCGGCGGCGAGGACCGGAGCGCCGCGAGGAGTCCGTGTCCCTGTAAGGCATCTGAGGGGGGGAGTCTGGGACGCCCCGGAGCTCTTGCTATGTCTTCCTGCCGCTCCACGTCTGCTCCGGCGTGCCCTTGTGGTCCGGCGAGTAGTCGAAGGGCGAGCGGTGTCCGAGCGGCGAGCGAGAGTCGTACGGCGAGCGCTGGTCTCTGGGCGAGCGAGGCCCGCTGGCCGAGGCCCGCTGCTCCGACTGCCAGTCCGCGTGGTACCGGTACGACGAGCGGTGGTCCGAGTGAGAGTGGTCCTTGTTGTCGGGCCGGTGTTCCCTGCTGGAGCGAGAGTCGTCCAGCTTCCTGTGCTTGTTGTCGCCGTAGTATCTGCAACACAACGATACAGTTAAAACTAATAAAGTTAAGAACAAAACATTGTTCACCGACATCAACTTACTTATAAACACCATTGTCAACAAAGTAATCGATAAAGTTGTACACGATTGTCAACAAAACAATCGATAAAGTTGGACACGATTGTCAACAAAACAATCGATAAAGTTGGACACGATTGTCAACAAAACAATCGATAAAGTTGTATACGATTGTCAACAAAACAATCGATAAAGTTGGACACGATTGTCAACAAAACAATCGATAAAGTTGGACACGATTGTCAACAAAACAATCGATAAAGTTGTATACGATTGTCAATAAAATAATAGTCGATCTTGCTCTGGAGGAAACTGGTCGAACAAGTTTTCAGTTTCAAGAAAACATGTTAATATTCTTCATGTTCACTGAAAATAAATATTTTAATACACAATAAACTTTGATAAAAACAATTAATATTATTTTAAGCATCTAATAGTTTTGATTCTAAACCATTACTTTTTCCGTGAGCGCCTCCTTTCCGCCCCCTGGTGTTCACTTTGGAACATTGCAACAACAGGATTCAAAACTAATTTAGTTTTAACGTTAAATAAGCTTGATTTAGAGAAAATACACCTTTTCATTCGTTTCTTTTGCTTCTGAAAGAAGAACTTCAGGAGAACAACTTGACGAGCAGATGTTTGTTGACGCAGATTAAGTGACGATCCAAGAACAAACAAAGTTCAGCTGCTTTGTATGAAATCAAACCGGTTTGGACTGAAACGAACACAGAAGCACGAACTGATCTTCACCAGAAACATGATCTTCATCAACATAAACTTTTATCTATACATCCATCAATCAGATGTTACTTTAATATATGTATTCTTTATAAATCCAATGTAACAACATATCATCTCATATAAAACCATATAAAACATGATAAAGTCTAACAACACTATTTAAAAAACATATAACACTATAAATAAAACCATAAGTAACATGTTGTTATTTATCATGTTTTCTATATAGTGTTATTAGACTTTATTTATCATGTTACTTATGGTGTTATTTATCATGTTTTTTTATATAGTGTTATTAGACTTTATTTATCATGTTACTCATGATAAAGTCTAATAACACTATATAAAAAAACATGATAAATAACACCATAAGTAACAGGATAAATAAAGTCTAATAACACTATATAAAAAAAACATGATAAATAACACCATAAGTAACATGATAAATAAAGTCTAATAACACTATATAAAAAAAACATGATAAATAACACCATAAGTAACATGATAAATAAAGTCTAATAACACTATATAGAAAAACATAAATAACACCATAAGTAACATGATAAATAAAGTCTAATAACACTATATAGAAAAACATAAATAACACCATAAGTAACATGATAAATAAAGTCTAATAACACTATATAGAAAACATGATAAATAACACCATAAGTAACATGATAAATAAAGTCTAATAACACTATATAAAAAAACATGATAAATAACACCATAAGTAACATGATAAATAAAGTCTAATAACACTATATAGAAAACATGATAAATTACACCATAAGTAACATGATAAATAAAGTCTAATAACACGTTATAGAAAAACATGATAAATAACACCATAAGTAACATGATAAATAAAGTCGAATAACACTATATAGAAAACATGATAAATAACACCATAAGTAACATGATAAATAAAGTCGAATAACACTATATAGAAAACATGATAAATAACACCATAAGTAACATGATAAAGTCTAATAACACTATTTAAAAAACATATAACACTATAAATAAAACCATAAGTAACATGTTGTTATTTATCATGTTTTATGTTTTTCTATATAGTGTTATTAGACTTTATTTATCATGTTACTTATGGTTTTATTTATCATGTTTTTTTTATATAGTGTTATTAGACTTTATTTATCATGTTACTTATGGTGTTATTTATCATGTTTTTTTATATAGTGTTATTAGACTTTATTTATCATGTTACTTATGGTGTTATTTATCATGTTTTTTTATATAGTGTTATTAGACTTTATTTATCATGTTACTTATGGTGTTATTTATCATGTTTTCTATATAGTGTAATTAGACTTTATTTATCATGTTACTTATGGTGTTATTTATCATGTTTTTTTATATAGTGTTATTAGACTTTATTTATCATGTTACTTATGGTGTTATTTATCATGTTTTTTTATATAGTGTTATTAGACTTTATTAATCATGTTACTTATGGTGTTATTTATCATGTTTTTTTATATAGTGTTATTAGACTTTATTTATCATGTTACTTATGGTGTTATTTATCATGTTTTTCTATATAGTTTTATTAGACTTTATTTATCATGTTACTTATGGTGTTATTTATCATGTTTTTTTATATAGTGTTATTAGACTTTATTTATCATGTTACTTATGGTGTTATTTATCATGTTTTTTTATATAGTGTAATTAGACTTTATTTATCATGTTACTTATGGTGTTATTTATCATGTTTTTCTATATAGTGTTATTAGACTTTATTTATCATGTTACTTATGGTGTTATTTATCATGTTTTTTTATATAGTGTTATTAGACTTTATTTATCATGTTACTTATGGTGTTATTTATCATGTTTTCTATATAGTGTTATTAGACTTTATCATGAGTAACATGATAATTAAAGTCTAATAAAAACTATAAATAACACCATAAGTAACATGATAAAGTCTAATAGCACTATATAAAAAAACATGATAAATAACACCATAAGTAACATGATAAATAAAGTCTAATTACACTATATAAAAAAACAAAACTATAAATAACACCATAAGTAACATGATAAATAAAGTCTAATAAAACTATTACTAAAACCATATACAACATAAATAAAGTCTAATAACACTATATAGAAAAACATGATAAATAACACCATAAGTAACATGATAAATAAAGTCTAATACAACTATTACTAAAACCATATACAACATAAATAAAGTCTAATAACACTATATAGAAAAACATGATAAATAACACCATAAGTAACATGATAAATAAAGTCTAATAAAACTATATAGAAAAACATGATAAATAACACCATAAGTAACATGATAAATAAAGTCTAATAACACTATATAGAAAAACATGATAAATAACACCATAAGTAACATGATAAATAAAGTCTAATAACACTATATAAAAAAACATGATAAATAACACCATAAGTAACATGATAAATAAAGTCTAATAACACTATATAGAAAAACATGATAAATAACACCATAAGTAACATGATAAATAAAGTCTAATAAAACTATATAGAAAAACATGATAAATAACACCATAAGTAACATGATAAATAAAGTCTAATAAAACTATTACTAAAACCATATACAACATAAATAAAGTCTAATAAAAAACATATAAAACATGATAAATAACACCATAAGTAACATCTCAAACAATCACCCACCGGTCTTGTCGGTCTCTGTCCCTGCTGTCGGGTCTGTAGTGGTCTCGGTGGTCTTTGCCGTTGCTGAAGGACGAGTAGGGTCTCTTCCTGGAGTCTCCTCCTGACTTCCTGTGCGCCTCAGAACCCTGGCGCTCCTTCCCGCTGTCGTGGTACCTGGACGAGGGCTGGTGTCGGTCGGAGCTGTAGCTGTCTCTGCTGCTCTCGTCGTGATGCGAGTTCTCCTTCAGCCTCTCGATGTCTGTGGACACACCTGGACCTTCAGAACACTGACCCCAGCCTGCAGCACCTGGAGCTCACCTGTGTGTTTGTAGCCGAACGTGTTCGTGTTCCTGGAGTTCTGCTCCATCGCCTGTCGACACAAACACCAGGATGTTGAGTCAAAGCACAAGTGAGTCTTTAAAACACCAGGATGTTGAGTCAAAGCACGAGTCTTTAGCACGTCAGGATGTTGAGTCAAAACACAAGTGAGTCTTTAAAACACCAGGATGTTGAGTCAAAGCACGAGTGAGTCTTTAAAACATCAGGATGTTGAGTCAAAACACAAGTGAGTCTTTAAAACATCAGGATGTTGAGTCAAAGCAAGAGTCTTTAGCACGTCAGGATGTTGAGTCAAAACACAAGTGAGTCTTTAAAACATCAGGATGTTGAGTCAAAGCACGAGTCTTTAGCACGTCAGGATGTTGAGTCAAAACACAAGTGAGTCTTTAAAACACCAGGATGTTGAGTCAAAACACAAGTGAGTCTTTAAAACATCAGGATGTTGAGTCAAAACACAAGTGAGTCTTTAAAACACCAGGATGTTGAGTCAAAACACAAGTGAGTCTTTAAAACATCAGGATGTTGAGTCAAAACACAAGTGAGTCTTTAAAACATCAGGATATTGAGTCAAAACACAAGTGAGTCTTTAAAACACCAGGATGTTGAGTCAAAGCACGAGTGAGTCTTTAAAACATCAGGATGTTGAGTCAAAGCACGATTGAGTCTTTAAAACATCAGGATGTTGAGTCAAAGCACGAGTGAGTCTTTAAAACATCAGGATGTTGAGTCCAAGCACGAGTGAGTCTTTAAAACACCAGGATGTTGAGTCAAAACACAAGTGAGTCTTTAAAACACCAGGATGTTGAGTCAAAGCACGAGTGAGTCTTTAAAACATCAGGATGTTGAGTCAAAGCATGATTGAGTCTTTAAAACATCAGGATGTTGAGTCAAAGCACGAGTGAGTCTTTAAAACATCAGGATGTTGAGTCAAAGCACGAGTGAGTCTTTAAAACATCAGGATGTTGAGTCAAAGCACGAGTGAGTCTTTAAAACATCAGGATGTTGAGTCAAAGCACGAGTGAGTCTTTAAAACATCAGGATGTTGAGTCAAAGCACGAGTGAGTCTTTAAAACATCAGGATGTTGAGTCAAAGCACAAGTGAGTCTTTAAAACATCAGGATGTTGAGTCAAAGCACGAGTGAGTCTTTAAAACATCAGGATGTTGAGTCAAAGCACGAGTGAGTCTTTAAAACATCAGGATGTTGAGTCAAAGCACAAGTGAGTCTTTAAAACATCAGGATGTTGAGTCAAAGCACGAGTGAGTCTTTAAAACATCAGGATGTTGAGTCAAAGCACGAGTGAGTCTTTAAAACACCAGGATGTTGAGTCAAAACACAAGTGAGTCTTTAAAACACCAGGATGTTGAGTCAAAGCACGAGTCTTTAAAACACCAGGATGTTGAGTCAAAACACAAGTGAGTCTTTAAAACACCAGGATGTTGAGTCAAAGCACGAGTCTTTAAAACACCAGGATGTTAAGTCAAAACATGAGTCTTAAGCACATCAGGATGTTGAGTCAAAATACAAGTGAGTCTTTAAAACATCAGGATGTTGAGTCAAAATACAAGTGAGTCTTTAAAACATCAGGATGTTGAGTCAAAACACAAGGGAGTCTTTAGCACATCAGGATGTTGAGTCAAAACACGAGTCTTTAGCACATCAGGATGTTGAGTCAAAACACGAGTCTTTAGCACATCAGGATGTTGAGTCAAAACACGAGTCTTTAGCACATCAGGATGTTGAGTCAAAACACAAGTCTTTAGCACATCACGATGTTGAGTCAAAACACAAGTCTTTAGCACATCAGGATGTTGAGTCAAAACACGAGTCTTTAGCATATCAGGATGTTGAGTCAAAACACGAGTCTTTAGCACATCAGGATGTTGAGTCAAAAAACAAGTCTTTAGCACATCAGGATGTTGAGTCAAAACACAAGTCTTTAGCACATCAGGATGTTGAGTCAAAAAACAAGTCTTTAGCACATCAGGATGTTGAGTCAAAACAAGTCTTTAGCACATCAGGATGTTGAGTCAAAAAACAAGTCTTTAGCACATCAGGATGTTGAGTCAAAACACAAGTCTTTAGCACATCAGGATGTTGAGTCAAAAAACAAGTCTTTAGCACATCAGGATGTTGAGTCAAAACACAAGTCTTTAGCACATCAGGATGTTGAGTCAAAAAACAAGTCTTTAGCACATCAGGATGTTGAGTCAAAACAAGTCTTTAGCACATCAGGATGTTGAGTCAAAACACAAGTCTTTAGCATGTCAGGAAGTAAAGAGTCAAACACAAGTGAGTTGTTGATTGACACATGAGGATGTTGATTGACAGACATACACGATATATAAAACTGTATAGTCGTGATGGATATAAATAATTATAATAGATAAACAAAACTTGATTGACAGTGATTGACAGACGTACCTGGGCGATCTCCTGCCTCTACTTGATAGATATATAAAACTTGATTGACAGTGATTGACAGACGTAGCTGGGCGATCTCCTGCCTCTACTTGATAAATATATAAAACTTGATTGACAGACGTACCTGGGCGATCTCTTGCCTCTACTCGATAGATAAATAAAACTTGATAGACAGTGATTGACAGACGTACCTGGGCGATCTCCTGCCTCTTCTTGATAGATATATAAAACTTGATAGACAGACGTACCTGGGCGATCTCTTGCCTCTACTCGATAGATATATAAAACTTGATAGACATTGATTGACAGATGTACCTGGGCGATCTCCTGCCTCTTCTTGATAGATATATAAAACTTGATAGACAGTGATTGACAGACGTACCTGGGCGATCTCCTGCCTCTTCTTGATAGATATATAAAACTTGATAGACAGTGATTGACAGACGTACCTGGGCGATCTCCTGCCTCTACTCGATAGATATATAAAACTTGATAGACAGTGATTGACAGACGTACCCGGGCGATCTCCTGCCTCTTCTTGATAGATATATAAAACTTGATAGACAGTGATTGACAGACGTACCTGGGCGATCTCTTGCCTCTACTCGATAGATATATAAAACTTGATAGACAGTGATTGACAGACGTACCTGGGCGATCTCCTGCCTCTTCTTGATAGATATATAAAACTTGATAGACAGTGATTGACAGACGTACCTGGGCGATCTCCTGCCTCTTCTTGATAGATATATAAAACTTGATAGACAGTGATTGACAGACGTACCTGGGCGATCTCCTGCCTCTTCTTGATAGATATATAAAACTTGATAGACAGTGATTGACAGACGTACCTGGGCGATCTCCTGCCTCTTCTTGATAGATATATAAAACTTGATAGACAGTGATTGACAGACGTACCTGGGCGATCTCCTGCCTCTTCTTGATAGATATATAAAACTTGATAGACAGTGATTGACAGACGTACCTGGGCGATCTCCTGCCTCTTCTTGATAGATATATAAAACTTGATAGACAGTGATTGACAGACGTACCTGGGCGATCTCCTGCCTCTTCTTGATGGCATGTTTGTAAAGTTTGTGAAGTTTTCTTGCATCAAACTCCGTGAACTTGGAGACGAAGATCCACAAGTTTCTGCAGGAGAAACAAACGAGTGAAGGTTGTGACGAAGACGAACGCAGACGAAAGACTCACTTCCTCCACTGCTTGATCTGGTCGGGGTTAGAGTACTCCTTCAGACACTCGGTGATGTGGTCTCCGATCTTGATCAGACACTGTCTGGTGTGTTCCAGCTGCTCGCGCTCGGACAGACCTTTCTCTGGTCGGTCCAGCTGCTTCAGTGCTGCCTTGACCGGACGCATCCTCTCCTTACACTGAGCAAACAGAAACTTTAAAATATTCATGCTTTGCTTCATGTCGGCCCTTCAGGTGTGAGTTCATCCATCCATCCATCCATCATCCATCCATCCATCATCACATGCATCATCCATCCATCAATACATGCATCATCCATCCATGCATCATCCATCCACCCATTTCATTCATTCATCCATCCATCCATAAATACATGCATCATCCATCCATTTATCCATCATTCATCCATCCATCCATAAATACATGTATCATCCATCCATTTATCCATCATTCATCCATCCATAAATACATGCATCATCCATCCATTTATCCATCATTCATCCATCCATCCATAAATAAATACATGTATCATCCATCCATTTATCCATCATTCATCCATCCATCCATAAATACATGTATCATCCATCCATCATTCATCCATCCATCCATCCATCCATCCATAAATACATGTATCATCCATCCATTTATCCATCATCCATCCATCCATCCATCCATCCATAAATACATGCATCATCCATCCATTTATCCATCATTCATCCATCCATCCATCCATAAATACATGCATCATCCATCCATTTATCCATCATTCATCCATCCATCCATAAATACATGTATCATCCATCCATTTATCCATCATCCATCCATCCATAAATACATGCATCATCCATCCATCCATTTATCCATCCATCCATCCATCCATAAATACATGTATCATCCATCCATTTATCCATCATCCATCCATCCATCCATAAATACATGCATCATCCATCCATTTATCCATCATTCATCCATCCATCCATCCATAAATACATGCATCATCCATCCATTTATCCATCATTCATCCATCCATGAATACATGCATCATCCATCCATCCATGAATACATGCATCATCCATCCATCCATCCATAAATACATGCATCATCCATCCATTTATCCATCATTCATCCATCCATCCATCCATGAATACATGCATCATCCATCCATCCATCCATCCATGAATACATGAATACATGCATCATCCATCCATCCATCCATCCATGAATACATGAATACATGCATCATCCATCCATCCATCCATCCATGAATACATGAATACATGCATCATCCATCCATCCATCCATCCATCCATAAATACATGCATCATCCATCCATCCATCCATCCATCCATCCGAGTAAGTAAGTCATTTTTATTTGTATAGCGCTTTTCCATCAAATAGCTTTGAGTTTGTTTTGATTTTTTATAATTTAATCATTTATAAACTGAAAGGTAACATTTGTTTTCTTAAATATATGAATTCATATTTTAATTAGATGTTAATGTTTTCAAAATGAATTGATTTTCTTTTTCAAATTTTTTGAAAAAGTTTGATATTTTTTTTACATTTTAAAATAAATGTTTTAAGTTCAATATTTTTCATTTGTAATCTTTTAAGTTCTATATTTAAATGTTGGTATAATAGTGTCCCCAGACCATACTAACAGAGCACCGAGCTACTGGATCACCATCATCTGTGCGTCGCATGATTGGCTGAAAGTTTATGTAACATTTTTATTAATTCAAAGGCTAAGAATTAAAACGATTTAGAATTTTTGTTTTTTTCTTTATAAATATTGGAATTAGAATTTCAATGTGTAAAAAAGGTTTTAATTAAATAACCAAACAAACGAAAACAAATAGTTGAATTCATGTTAAATTAAACGATATGATAAACTAGCACAAGGTGCTTGGTTTAAATGGCAGGTTCTCACCACACTGAAGGTCTTCTGGTCCAGCTCCTCAGACTCCTCAGATATGGGAACGTTCTCTCCGCCGGCCGTGATGTGGACCGGACCGTCAGGCGTCTTCTTCGCTCGCTCCCGTGGCTCCGCCTTCACTTCGTTCTGAAGTCCAAGACAGAAACCAGGTTCAGTATTTTAGTGGTTCAAGGTGAGTGTTCAGTGTTGCTTCTTGTTGGACCTTTTCAGCAGCTTCCTCCTTCTGCATGGCTTCAAGAGGCTTCAGGTCCTTCTTGTCTTTCTGCTCCTTCATGTCCACATCTTCCTCCTTTTCCTTCTTCACCTCCTTCTTTAGCTCCAGCTCCCCTGAAGATGACAGCTCCTCCTGCTCCGCCTCCTCTTCCTCCTCCTCATCATCATCATTGTCCTCATCCTCGTCATCTTCATCCTCATCGTCGTCGTCGTCCTTCTCACTCTTCACAGTAACCCTCTCGGGTTTGGCTCGTCTGCTTGGAATCTTCACCGGCGCGACCTCCTGGAGAAGATTCATGACACCTTCAGTACGCCGATGATCACGTCGACACTCGACGTACCTTTTCTTCGATGTCATCGTCATCATCATCGTCGTCATCGTCGTCTTCGTCGTCCCTCGTGTCTGACGGAGGGTCTGAGGACGGGCTCTTCACGATCTCGTCCACCTTGGTGGGTTTCTGAGGTTTGCTCTTCTTGCTCCTGGGTTTCCTCTTCCTGGAGTTGGCCTACATTCAGAGAGAAACCTTCAGACACGCGTCGCAGGAAAACACAGACGAGGTCCGAGACTCACCATCCCCGTGAGTTTCTGAGCTTCCTTCTTGGCGAGGTCTTTGCTGAGTAGCTTGATGAGGTAGTCCGCTCTGGTCTGGAGCTGCTTCGCCTGCGGTTTCTTGTCGGGGTCGTCGGGTAGAAGCTGACGACGGGAAACGATCGTTAGTTTATATTTTCACCATTATTATCACAGACACTCAAACATGATGGAGTCTGATGTTACCTTGTGCGTGAGATTGAGGTCGGGGTCCATCTTGATCATCTCCCAGCTTCCGTAACCGTACTCGTAGATGCCGATGAGGAGGCTGGAGTCGTCCTCCTTCCCCCAGTCTATGTCAAAGTGAGCTGCTTTTGCGTGACACGGAATCATATACCTGTCAAAACAAACAATTTATGTCATATTCCTGTTCATGGCAGAAGAACTTGTACTCTTGGCGTGTTTAATAACCAAGGTCAAACTGCGATTCACCTTCTGCAGATTTGTTTTTTTTGCACTTAGAACTACATATTTAAATTTATAAATGTATAATTTACTCTCTGGGTCAAGATAACGGCCTACACCACTCCATATGTATTTATCGAAGCCAGGGAGGTTCGGTGACCTTTGACCCAGACACAACACAAGTGATAAAACAAAAACAAAAATTCGGGGCATCGGGTCACCTTGACCCAGAGATAACACAACCGTTAAGAAAAGATTTGCAAGTGAGTGGGATTATAGTAATAACAAGAGACTTTGATTTGTTCGCTGGTATCATGACTGAAATTAACCCAGAAACGCTCTGAAAAGAGTAACCAACCTCTTCCGTTCTTCTGGGTCAGAAGGAATGGCCTTATGCAGAGGAGCCAGCTCTTCCTCGTGTGAGATGACAAGCTTTGCATTGACCTGAACACCAGAGATCCTGAATGTGGGGCCCTTCACCTTCCCCCTCCTGCCTCCTACAACACAAGCAAAACAACTCTTGACATCCAGAAGTCCTTCAAACTAATGTGGGGACATTTTCGACATGGTCGTTACCCGAGCTCTTCTCTGGACCACAAGGGTTCTCTCGTAGGGTTCTCACACAACCGTTGTGGACCGTCTCTGCCAGACGTTTCAGGTCGTTCTCAGACTTGTCCACCAGCTCAGCGTCTCGAGCGATCGCATCCAACCTTGGACGAGGTGTACAGGTGAGATGACAGAAACAAGTGAGGCCGAGACAAACCAGATCCACCTACCTCTCCAGGGGTCCTCCAAATTTCTTGTAACTCTTGACAAACCTGTGGACAGTTGAAAGAACGTAAGTGCAACTGATCACGGACACATCACTTGTGTTTGACTGACCGTCTGATCTCAGCGTCACTGAAGCCCTTGATGTTCTCTCGCGGTATCGTTCGCGGTCGACCCCTTTTCTTTGGCCTCTTTTGATCCGAACCCGAGTCGCTGTCAGAGTTGGAGTACCTCCTGTTTCGGCTGGCGCGCCCACTACCAGCGTTAAAGCTTATCTGTCGAGTTACGCGGAATGTCAGTGGAAAATAAATCTCTTCCCCTCACCCCGCTGTGACCAACAACGCACCTGTTTGGCACAGTTCCTCATCCGTGGCAGCAGGTAGATCTCCTCCAGCTCTTTCTGCCTTTCTTCCTCCTCCATCCGCCTCCTCTGCTCCTCGGGAATGATGTCATCCCAACTGCGCTGGCTCCTCTCAGAGTCCATGTCGATTTCCTCGTCGTCCATCATGGAGAAGTTTGCCACCTGCCCAGGTTAAACAATGTTTACCTTCTTGAAAACACTCATTATGAGCAAGTTATTTTCAAACCTTGAACTGAGACAACAACTCTTCCCCCACTGTAGACGGTCCTGGATCGTTCTCTCTGGTCTCTGCACGTTTGAGGATTTCATCGATGTCCATTTCCTATACGAGATGAAGAGTTAGCAAAATGACTCTCCGTGATGACGACAGAGTTTATCACAAACGAACATTTAAATAAACGTTATCATGCATCAAAAGCGATTTTTATGATCAGACTTTATCCTAAAACGCATAACATTCTACTGATCAACGCACCTGAGGTTCCTGTTCTTCACCCTCCGGCTCTTTGAAAAGTTCTTCAGCACCAAATTTCAGGATGGCAGACAACTCCTCCTTGTTAAACGGTGCAGAGCTGTACAGTTGAGGCAAGATCCCGAAGTTAAAGATGTGGTTTGATGTACAACAGATCACAGAGATGGTCTTGCCTGGATGGTGCTGATCCTGTGTGAAGAACTGTTTTCCCTGTGGTGTCCATCCTTTGAATCACCAGGTGGTCCAGCACCATTTTCTTCTTCGCTCTTTCAATAATCTCTTCCTCCACTGAGCTCTTTGTCACCAGCCGGTATATGTTGACCTGTCATCCAGTGAAAAACAAATCAATTTCTAAATTCTATAAATTGTTGTGAGAAAAACGAGACGTTCAATAAATAGATCTTATTTGGAATCTTCTCGTGTTTCTTATCAATTTAATTATGTTCTATTTATCATATTATTTAACAAAGTGTAGATTTTTTTAGAGACAAAACTGTAGCGAAGCATCATTTTATGTTTTAAAAAATATGTTACTTGTCTCTTTTGTCCGATCCTGTGCGCTCTGGCCTGAGCCTGCAGATCATTTTGAGGATTCCAATCCGAGTCAAAGATGACCACCGTGTCAGCTGATGCCAGATTGATGCCCAGACCACCAGCACGTGTTGACAGGAGGAAACAGAAATCCTGTCGTGACAAATAAATGTCCCAGAATAAACTTCAGAATCGTTTATTTCGCCAGTAAGAACACATTTAAAACCACATACCTCTGAGCCCTCGGCATTAAAATGATCCAACGCTTGCTTCCTCATCTCTCCCTTGATAGAACCATCAAGTCGCTAAAAAGAGAACCGTTAAAATTAGAATAAACATCAATGCCGGTAACAAGTCCACCAGGTCCGTATGAATACCTGAAAAAGAAACTGCCGGCTCTTCAGGTACTCGGCCAGGATATCCAGCATCCGGACCATTTGGGAGAAGATGAGAACTCGATGCCCCCGTTCTTTTAAACGTACCAGCAGTTTGTCTAATAGAACCAGCTTTCCACTGCTGCGGATCAGATGCTGCGAGAGGAAGAAGGGAAAACAAATCCATCTTCATCAAACAATGTTCACGCGAGTTTCGATTTATTTCCAAATTAATGTATAAAAATAAAAGATGAGATTCACACATGATGAGCAAATAAATAACCCACCTGTAAAGCTTCAGCCTTGTTGAAGAACTCGTTGTCCTCTGGAGGCTTAATTAAGTAACAATGATTGCAACACTTCTTCAACTCCATCATGATGTTCAGAAAACCCGACGTGCTGCCTTTAGTGCCTTTGCTCAAAGCCTTGTAGTTCCTGGTCAGGATCCATCTACACACAACATTCAAGCAAGAGAGAAAAAAACCCAGACACCACAAGTTTGTTATTCACATGCTAACAAGTAGTATTAAGAGACACAAGCAAATGTTTCAGCTGAAGTGCAGCGCTCACTTGTAATACTGCTTCTGGATAGCACTCATCTCCACTCTGAGGATCTGCTCCACTTTGGCAGGAAGAGATTTCTCCACATCCTTTTTGACACGGCGCAGCAGAAAGGGTTCCAGCTCTTTGTGCAGACTAGTGTAGCCGGAGTCTCTTCCTTTACCATGATCCTCTTCAAACATCTCCCAAGAGTGAAACCTGATTCATTCGAACACAAAATAGCAACAATGAGAAAACTCTGTCCTGCGAACGACAGCCTCGATGTCAAATGTCTGAAGCTCAGTGTCAGCCTGTAGTGAATTGCATTGATTTCCTACTAAAAATGGTTTTACACTCAAACACAGAAAATAATACACAAATTTGTTTCAGATGTATGAAGCTGTGCGTGACACGAATGCAAACACTTTAAAAACATGAAGTCAAACTTCACCAACAGTTTGTCTTTGTTTTAATTTAAACATTTCTGACAGAATTCATAGCATAAATGAGTACAGATGTGCTCCGGTGTAAATGTTTATATTTCACATACACGGGTATTAAAAAGAATGCTGCATTTACAGGAGGCGACCAGTGGCTTATTTAAAACATCTTCAGTAACTGTTTAACGAGAATAAAACTTTTACTAAGTAACTTTATTTAATCTTTACATCATAATCATCAGGACTGAGCTTTGTCTGAGCGTCAGTAGAATTTGTGGCTCAACTGCACAACACACGCTCGTATTATTATTATTATTATTTTAATTATATTCATAGAATACAAGTTTTTGAAAAATAGTAACCAAGTGATTTTGAATTTATATAGGTGTGTTTTTTTCTTAAGAAGTCTGCACTTTATACCCTTTTCTTTCTCGATTCATATGAACTTTGCCATGTGTTCACTGGTAGAGGCGGGAGCTCACATTGGCTGCCGTGCATGTCAATCAGGGCTCTCTTCACCATTTCCTTGTATCATATTTTATTATGTCGACTGGTCGATCGCAATCGACGTATTGCGAACCCCTGGTCTAAACCGTGTCGTCAACATTTAAGACATTTATTTACTGGTTACATACATTTTTAGTCAAATAGTAAAATGTATGATGCCTAGTCAAATAAAACCGTAACTTCCACTTACTTTTCCGGCATGATGAAGTGCAACAGAGACCAGAGCTCCTTCAGAGAGTTCTGCAGAGGCGTTCCTGTGATCAGAAGTCGATGATTGGACTTGAAGTCCATCATGGTCTTGTACAGAAGGGAGTCGTCGTTCTTGAGTCTGTGAGCCTCATCAACACCAATGAAGGCCCAGTTCACGTTTCCCAAAAAGGACTGAAAAGCGACAATATGTTAATTATCAATTTGTAGGGAAACCTTGTGTTTTTAATGAAATAATAAAACCACTGCTGACCTTATCTTTCAGAAGAATCTCATATGTCGTGAGGAGAATGTTGAATTTTAGTCTCTTGTTAAGAATGTGCATCCACTCGTGAGTCCTTATCTGTGAGGGACGTACAAACGTTAGAAGATAATCACAGAAGAACTGCTCCGTTGTTACTGATGGAGCGACTCCAATAAGACAAATCAACCAACCATATTTCGGCTGCTGATGTCGCCCAGGTAGACCACAACATTCATCAGGGGGGCCCACAGCTGAATTTCTCGCTGCCACGATGTCAACGTCGAGAGCGGAACCACCAGGAGGAACGGCCCGTACAGCTGGTGCTCATGAAAAAGATAGTTGAGGAAGGAGATGGTCTGGATGGTCTTCCCTAAACCCATCTCATCAGCCAGGATGCAGCTGTTGCCTCTGAATTAAATTGATGCAAATACAGAAGCAAAGGTTTCGTCATGATGGGCAGAAAATATTCTTTAATCAAAGAAACAAAATGACAAGTTTCTAACGTTTTATTGATATCATTGGAGTCTGGTAGACAGAGATAAGCACTAGCAGCCTCAACTTTGAAGAACTTTTAAGCAAGAAAAGTACTACAAGTACATCTCTGGCAACAACCCCATTTAAAAATGAATATAAGATGTGGGTCACATGATGGCAAAAACTCCGAGAAGTTGGACTTACTTGCACCACGAGTGGGCCATCCAGTTCAGGCTGTCGAGCTGGTAGTCCCGCAGCTCCAGTCCCTCGCCTCCTATGTAAGACGGTTGCTTCTTCATCGGCGCAAACCTTGGTCGCTGTTTCAACACCTACAAAATAAACAAACGTTTTAGCATTTATGCACAGAATCGAGAAAGTGTGTATTTCCATCACCTTGCACTCTCTCCAAGGAATGCACTTGGACTGGTTCCTACTCATGTAATTGTCGATGGTCTTTTGGAACTTCCTTGAAAGGAGAGCTCCATCTTCCCAGCTGCACTCGGAATATGGTAAACCCTGCCACTTGCATAGGTAGTCTGGAAAGCCAGCTGCAGACTTCTGATTCGAATGGCCTGCTCAACAGTAGCGAGAAAGGGTTAAAAAAAATGTCTGCATGTCCAGTAGAAGCACAACAAACTCCAGGCTTACCTATGATTCTCTCAACCAGCTGGTACTGAGAGTGCAGGTCACTGATAAGTTCTTCTTGGCAGTTGTAATACTCAATGTCTTCTGGAGATGCAGACTTTAACCTGGGGAGAAACAACAGATGTTAAACTTAGGATTTTTTTTTTAATTAATATGATTTAATATCCATTTCAAACCTTCAATGTATCTCATCTAATTAAATAAAAATGAGATTCTAATTCATCGGTGCAGCCAGTACTCACCACTTTTTCTTCTCCTGCTCCTTCTTCTGGAAATTGTCCAGTTTCTTCATGCCCTTGACATTTTGAAGCTTGAGTGTCTCCTCCGTCTCCCACGTGTTGTGGATATGTGCCCAGTTCTTCCACTTTATCAGGTACTGAACATCTCCAGCCTCTTTATTAGGGTTGAAGTTGATGTTTGGGTCCCCGTCTGCTTCTATTGCATACACTGTTGTCGTACTTCCTGTTGCTGTGATGAAAACCAAACAACTTTATTGTTTTATTTTGTACTGTGAATAGAACCCATACTGGAATCCTGAGGTTGTGAAGCACTCAAAACATCTTAAATTAGAAACTATAAACATCATCTCCAACATATTGATCACCTCCAAGGAGAGTCGGTGGCGAGATGAGAAAAACAATAATTAAAAGGTCAACTTACCCCTTTTCCGTCCTATCCTGATGTCCATCACTCTCTCCAGTGTTTCAAACTCCTCTTCTTCTGGTTGTGGAACGTCTTCGCCGAGGACTTCAACCAGATCATCGGAGTCCGTTTTCATCTCCTCGTCCTCCTTGTAGCTGACGTTGACCGTCGCTTGCCTGCGAGGCCCTGCAGCAGCAGCTTTCTTGTACGCGTCGTCCTCGTCCTCCGATGATGAACAATGCTGGGGTTTCTTCTTCTGCGCGCTGCTGCTGCTCTTTTTGCCATTTCGATAATTCATTCTGATGCAATAAAAACAAGATTTACCCTCCAGTAACAACGCTTTTATACAAACGTTGAAACAATCCATCACATCGTTTGTCTTACTTGGTTGGAGGTTTTTTGCTTTTCATTGCCATACTGGGCTCGTAGTCTGATGCAGTTTCATCTCCATTGTTCCCTACTGAGGAGTCAGAACCAGAGCCGCTTCCAGATCCCGACCCTGAGCCGGAGTCGGAAGAGCGGGAATTTCTTCTCCTCTTGGATCCACTTGACGAGTCAGAATCATCACTACTCGAAGAGTCCTATGAAACACACACATTGTGTGAACTATCAAATGATAACGACGGCAGAGGTGGTTTCATCTCGGACACTTACGTCAGAGCCACTGTTTGAGGAGCTTTGTCGTTGCTGATGGTGATGCTGCTGCTGCTGCTGTTGTTGTTGTTGCTGCTGCTGTTGTTGTTGTTGTTGTTGTTGCTGCTGTTGTTGTTTCCTGAGCATAGCAGATCTTTGCACTGCGAGGATGCTTGGGTTTGACTTCCAGAACTGCAAAGAATGTAGAAACGTGGCTTTAATTGGTGATAAACATGTAGTTGTAGCTTTACAGGCTAAATATGTAGACTCGTATCCCAGCATCAAGCTCAAATGAAAAGTCAGGTTAGTCTACCTCAGCTCCATCGATGTTGGACTTGTTTGTTGGTTCCATCTTCTCCTTGGGCTTCTCTGTGTCTGAATCCGAGTGGCTGCCAGAATCAGAGCCACTTCCTGAGTCGCTGCTCCCTGATTGGCTGCTACTGCTAGAGGAGCTGGAACTGGAACCTGAGCCAGATTTGGATCCTGATCCAGACCCAGAACCAGATTCATCATCTGAATTGCTATTGTCAAAAGAGAAAAAAAAAGGGTAAACATCAGTTTTAATAGTTGTCATACTTTGAATTATCAGGTATCGTTTCTAAATCAAATCAAATATAAATGATTAAGGATATGAAACATCATCTTATAGGCGAGTTTTGTTGAGAAAACTGATGTTTCTAGTATTCCATACATGTTTATCTCTTTTGTTGACCTAGATATTTGTAAGGCACTTTAAACTGGAAATCTGATATCCTGAAGGAGATATCATAGGGATTAATAAAGTCAATGTAACCCAACACATGTTCTCTTTAAGAAGGATTCTAAGTATCAATGTGTGAAGAATAAAGGCGTATCAAATTAAAGAACTTTGACATTGAATAATGTCCAACAGTTACTTAAGAATTCACACATGCATTAACATTTCAGATATCAACCTATGCACGAGTATGATTTCCCAAAGGTTACGTATGTCAACATAAAAAAACAGCTTCTGAAGCAGGAATACACAAGAATCTCTGAACACATAAGAATGATATCAGCATAGAATAAAACCAGTTATTCATACTGGAAAACAATAAATGCTGGTAATTAAACTAAAATGATAAATAATACAAGATATTTATATATTCTGTATTTGTCATTTTCCTCTTTAAACAATGAAACAAACGTACCTGGATTCACCACTGCTGTTGCTGACGCTTTCATCCTCCCTGCGCCCAGCCATGTTAACGTTCTAATCCAAAGGTCCACCAGAACCGGGCGTTCTATGGTTCACGTAGTCCAACTGTAAGACACCGACAAACACGGTTATTTGTCAACAAAAACATACAAGTTCATGTTTGGAATACAAAATAACCCTAAATATTATTGTATTAATTGTAAAAATATATATATATTTAAAAACAGGGTAAACGCATATGTGAGGGAACATGACAGAAATATGGTAATAAAAAGTAATAAAAGACAAACATCATGAAAGCAGTTAAATGTCCCTTTAGGTGACTTTAAATATTCAATAATACACTGTAATAAATACAGATGGTTTCAGTGCAAAAGAAAAGAACCGGAGGAAGTAAACTGACATGTCAACATTAGTCTTAAATCATGATGTTGTAACTGTGGGTCATAGTAACAGACGTGACGTCGTTGGACGAGTGTGACGCTAGAATCGTGCTCAGGCTGACAAACTTGTCAGACAGTTGATGTTTCCACACACGAGTCGATGTTCACGAGTCAAGAAGCGCTCGTGGAGAGAGTTTCATTATAAAAACATTATTCTTAACACGAGACAATAACGACATAAAGTAGACTTCAACTCTATTGTGATGAAATCCGTCCTGCTGTAGTTGAACATGTTGAGGCCTGTCAGGCCTGCACTACGACCGCTTGTTTTAAAACGAACATAATCCTCGATAAATCCTCTAAACAATGCACAATAAAACGTCACGAATAGCGACCGACATCCCCGCGAGACTTCGTCCACGGAAAGTCTTCGGGCTTTTGAGCGTGTGTTCAAACGTGCTCGTCGTTATCATCTGGTTAGCATGTGGCTAACGAGCTAACACCGGCTATTGGCGGGTTAGTTAGCATGTTAGCATCATGTCTGCACGGATGATATAATCCTCGAATATATCCTCGCGTCTCGCACCCACGTCCACGCCAACGACGGATCCACGTGGGATGAACCCGCACTTTAACATCCCGGTCGCCACTCATTGTTGCGCTAAAGGCTACATAATGAACGTTATTAAAAGGCTGCATGTTATGCTAGTGTTGTGATGTAAAGACGTGCAATAACAACGTTAAACAATGGAAGCGTCGAGTCACCGGCGCACGAGCCTCGTGTCCTGATCAATAATCGATACATGCACGAGTTCGATGCTTTTTAGAGACGTTTGTTCGCGTGACTTCAAGCAGACGCGCCGTTGTCAAGGGAAGTAGTGACGGACACACGAGGCTAGCTTGATGCTAACACTAACTTTACGCCACTTTATCTCGATGGTCGCGCTGAGTTCGAGGGTTCGGTTCGGTTTAAACGTGTCCAGGTCCGGCGCGAACAGAACCAGGACGAGCCCGAGCCGCGGGTCCGGCGGCGGGAGACGCGCGTCCGAGTATTTCAGTGAAAACACACTTTAGCTCCAACAACTTCTTCTTCCATCTTGTTTTCATTCGCTTCACTTCCCGCGGCTCAACATTCACGGAACATCACGTCCTTCAAAGTCCTCAGGGTTCCTGACCTGAGGCAGACCTGAGGGGTCCAGGAGCGGGGGGTCCAGGAGCAGAGGTCCGGGTCCAGGACTTGTTCGTGGGCTCAGTTGATGGAGGTCCGAGAGCCGCTCCAAACACTGGCGGCTATTGTCTCGTCGTCCTCCCGCCTCGAGAGGATCTTCTCCGCTCAGGTGTCGCACAGGCTCGGTCCACAGGCTCGGTCCACTCGCTCGGTCCTGAGAGCTCAGAGCTCCAGCATCAGTCCAGGATGTTCCGACAACAACCGGCCTCCGCCATGACGCCGTAGATCCACTTCAGTAGGAAACCCCGGGCTGTGACGTCACGACGGAGCGCTGCACTACAACAGAAGCAAGAATCTGTTCTGTCGATATTTTTAAATATTTATAAAGATGTATATATGTATACATCTATATATTTATTTATATATTTATATATATTTATATATCGATATATTTATTTAAATATTTATATATATTTATATACGTATACATCTATATATTTATTTATATATTTATATATATTTATATATCGATATATTTATTTAAATATGTATATATATTTATATATGTATACATCTATATATTTATTTATATATTTATATATATATTTATATATCGATATATTTATTTAAATATTTATATATATTTATATATTTATACATCTATATATTTATTTATATATTTATATATATTTATATATCGATATATTTATTTAAATATTTATATATATTTATATATGTATACATCTATATATTTATTTATATATATTTATATATCGATATATTTATTTAAATATTTATATATATTTATATATGTATACATCTATATATTTATTTATATATCGATATATTTATTTAAATATGTATATATATTTATATATGTATACATCTATATATTTATTTATATATTTATATATATTTATATATCGATATATTTATTTAAATATGTATATATATGTATATATGTATACATCTATATATTTATTTATATATTTATATATATTTATATATCGATATATTTATTTAAATATGTATATATATTTATATATGTATACATCTATATATTTATTTATATATTTATATATATTTATATATCGATATATTTATTTAAATATGTATATATATTTATATATGTATACATCTATATATTTATTTAAACATTTATATATATGTATATATCGATATATGTATTTAAACATTTATATATATCGATATATTTATTTAAATATTTATATATGTATACATCTATATATTTATTCAAAAATGTATATATATTTATATATTGATAGATTTATGTAAACATATATATATATATATTTTGACCCATCTATATATTTATTTACAGATTTATGTATGTATACATCTGTATATTCTGGTTCTGATGGATCTGTCCTTGGACACAGTTGAACCAGATCCTGCTGAGAAGACTGAGGGATGAAGACTGTCTGGGTCTGTGTTCTAGTGGTTCTCATCTTACCTTTCTGTCAATCAAATAATTTCTGATCATCTGTTGTGTGGAGTCCCTCAAGGTTCTGTTCTGGGTCCTTTATTGTTTGTACTTGATTCCTCTGGTCAAATCATTCAGTCCTGATGTTTCTTATCACATGTTTGCTGATGACATCCAGCTGTTGATCAGCTGATCAGAGGCTGAACTTAGTCAAGTGTTGCTAGAAATCAAACAATGAGTGAAAACACTTTGAAGCTAAATGTTGACAAAACTGAAACTCTGCTGATTGTTCATTTGTATTTATTTAGACCAGGGTCACAAAGCGCTTAAACAATCAAAACACTATTCAATAAAGTATATACTTTAAAGTTCAAGATAAAACTGATAACACAACAGAAGTTCCAGAAAATCAAGGAAAAGCCTGAACAAATAGAAACGTCTTAAGATGTTTCTTAAAGGAGTCAGTAGATCATCAAACACAGATGTTTCTTGAAGGAGTCAGTAGATCATCAAACACAGATGTTTCTTGAAGGAGTCAGTAGATCATCAAACACAGATGTTTCTTGAAGGAGTCAGTAGATCATCAAACACACATGTTTCTTGAAGGAGTCAGTAGATCATCAAACACACATGTTTCTTGAAGGAGTCAGTAGATCATCAAACACACATGTTTCTTGAAGGAGTCAGTAGATCATCAAACACAGATGTTTCTTGAAGGAGTCAGTAGATCATCAAACACACATGTTTCTTGAAGGAGTCAGTAGATCATCAAACACAGACGTTTCTTGAAGGAGTCAGTAGATCATCAAACACAGATGTTTCTTGAAGGAGTCAGTAGATCATCAAACACAGATGTTTCTTGAAGGAGTCAGTAGATCATCAAACACACATGTTTCTTGAAGGAGTCAGTAGATCATCAAACACACATGTTTCTTGAAGGAGTCAGTAGATCATCAAACACTGATGTTTCTTGAAGGAGTCAGTAGATCATCAAACACAGATGTTTCTTGAAGGAGTCAGTAGATCATCAAACACTGATGTTTCTTGAAGGAGTCAGTAGATCATCAAACACTGATGTTTCTTGAAGGAGTCAGTAGATCATCAAACACAGATGTTTCTTGAAGGAGTCAGTAGATCATCAAACACTGATGTTTCTTGAAGGAGTCAGTAGATCATCAAACACAGATGGTTCTTGAAGGAGTCAGTAGATCATCAAACACACATGTTTCTTGAAGGAGTCAGTAGATCATCAAACACAGATGTTTCTTGAAGGAGTCAGTAGATCATCAAACACAGATGTTTCTTGAAGGAGTCAGTAGATCATCAAGTGCAAAGAGAAGGAAGATTGTTACAAAGCATAAGGTTCCAGGGTTGAGTCAGTACTTGAGTGACTTATGTCAGTCAAACTGAGCCTGAGAAACCTGGGTGTTGTATTTGATAAAGACATGTCTCTTGTTCAACACTGAAGAAAACTGACCAGAAACTGTTTCCTTCAACTGAGAAAAATCTCTAAACTTAGGAAAATGTTGTCAGAACATGATCTGGATCTTATAATCCATGCGTTTGTTTCTTCTCGTCTGGACTATTGTAACAGTTTGTTTTCATGTCTTAACAAGAAGGATCGTCTCGCCTGCAGTTGATTCAGAACTCTGAGCCGCTCTAGTAGAAGAACTCACATTTCTCCTTCAAACTCTTCACTGCCTTCCAGTTTCTTTCAGGATCATTTTAAAATTCTGGTTCTTACTTTCAGATCTATTCATGGTCAGACCTTCATGATCTGATCCAGACTTACACCCCAGCTCGGGCTCTGAGGTCTGTGGATCAGAATCTACTGATGGTTCCTGAACACAAACGTTTCACAAATCTATCCCTCTCTCTCTCTCTCTCTCTCTCTCTCTCTATCCCTCTCTCTCGCTCTCTCTCTCTCTCTCTCTCTCTCTCTCTCTCTCTCTCTCTCTCTCTCTATCCCTCTCTCTCTCTCTCGCTCTCTCTTTATCCCTCTCTCTCTCTCTCTCTATCCCTCTCTCTCGCTCTCTCTCTCTCTTTATCCCTCTCTCTCTCTCTCTCCCTCTCTCTCTCTCGCTCTCGCTCTCTCTACTCTCTCTCTCTCTCTCTCTCTCTCTCTCTCTCTCTCTCTCTCTCTCTCTTTATCTCTCTCTCTCTCTCTCTCTGTCTCTTTATCTCTCTCTCTCTCTGTATTCATTTATGTTTATTATTATTGTTAATAATCTCCATCAGGAAGTATGTATTCATTTATGTTTATTATTATTGTTAATAATCTCTATCAGGAAGTATGTATTCATTTATGTTTATTATTATTGTTAATAATCTCCATCAGGAAGTATTTATTCATTTATGTTTATTATTATTGTTAATAATCTCTATCAGGAAGTATGTATTCATTTATGTTTATTATTATTGTTAATAATCTCCATCAGGAAGTATTTATTCTATTATGTTTATTATTATTGTTAATAATCTCCATCAGGAAGTATGTATTCATTTATGTTTATTATTATTGTTAATAATCTCTATCAGGAAGTATTTATTCATTTATGTTTATTATTATTGTTAATAATGTCCATCAGGAAGTATGTATTCATTTATGTTTATTATTATTGTTAATAATCTCTATCAGGAAGTATGTATTCATTTATGTTTATTATTATTGTTAATAATCTCCATCAGGAAGTATGTATTCATTTATGTTTATTATTATTGTTAATAATGTCCATCAGGAAGTATGTATTCATTTATGTTTATTATTATTGTTAATAATCTCCATCAGGAAGTATTTATTCATTTATGTTTATTATTATTGTTAATAATCTCTATCAGGAAGTATTTATTCATTTATGTTTATTATTATTGTTAATAATCTCTATCAGGAAGTATGTATTCATTTATGTTTATTATTATTGTTAATAATCTCCATCAGGAAGTATGTATTCATTTATGTTTATTATTATTGTTAATAATGTCCATCAGGAAGTATGTATTCATTTATGTTTATTATTATTGTTAATAATGTCCATCAGGAAGTATGTATTCATTTATGTTTATTATTATTGTTAATAATCTCCATCAGGAAGTATGTATTCATTTATGTTTATTATTATTGTTAATAATCTCTATCAGGAAGTATGTATTCATTTATGTTTATTATTATTGTTAATAATGTCCATCAGGAAGTATGTATTCATTTATGTTTATTATTATTGTTAATAATGTCCATCAGGAAGTATGTATTCATTTATGTTTATTATTATTGTTAATAATCTCTATCAGGAAGTATGTATTCATTTATGTTTATTATTATTGTTAATAATCTCTATCAGGAAGTATGTATTCATTTATGTTTATTATTATTGTTAATAATGTCCATCAGGAAGTATGTATTCATTTATGTTTATTATTATTGTTAATAATCTCTATCAGGAAGTATGTATTCATTTATGTTTATTATTATTGTTAATAATCTCCATCAGGAAGTATTTATTCATTTATGTTTATTATTATTGTTAATAATCTCCATCAGGAAGTATGTATTCATTTATGTTTATTATTATTGTTAATAATCTCCATCAGGAAGTATGTATTCATTTATGTTTATTATTATTGTTAATAATCTCCATCAGGAAGTATTTATTCATTTATGTTTATTATTATTGTTAATAATCTCCATCAGGAAGTATGTATTCATTTATGTTTATTATTATTGTTAATAATCTCCATCAGGAAGTATGTATTCATTTATGTTTATTATTATTGTTAATAATCTCTATCAGGAAGTATTTATTCATTTATGTTTATTATTATTGTTAATAATCTCCATCAGGAAGTATGTATTCATTTATGTTTATTATTATTGTTAATAATCTCTATCAGGAAGTATGTATTCATTTATGTTTATTATTATTGTTAATAATCTCCATCAGGAAGTATTTATTCATTTATGTTTATTATTATTGTTAATAATCTCCATCAGGAAGTATGTATTCATTTATGTTTATTATTATTGTTAATAATCTCCATCAGGAAGTATGTATTCATTTATGTTTATTATTATTGTTAATAATCTCTATCAGGAAGTATGTATTCATTTATGTTTATTATTATTGTTAATAATCTCCATCAGGAAGTATGTATTCATTTATGTTTATTATTATTGTTAATAATCTCTATCAGGAAGTATGTATTCATTTATGTTTATTATTATTGTTAATAATGTCCATCAGGAAGTATGTATTCATTTATGTTTATTATTATTGTTAATAATGTCCATCAGGAAGTATGTATTCATTTATGTTTATTATTATTGTTAATAATCTCCATCAGGAAGTATGTATTCATTTATGTTTATTATTATTGTTAATAATCTCTATCAGGAAGTATGTATACATTTATGTTTATTATTATTGTTAATAATCTCCATCAGGAAGTATGTATTCATTTATGTTTATTATTATTGTTAATAATCTCTATCAGGAAGTATGTATTCATTTATGTTTATTATTATTGTTAATCATCTCCATCAGGAAGTATTTATTCATTTATGTTTATTATTATTGTTAATCATCTCCATCAGGAAGTATGTATTCATTTATGTTTATTATTATTGTTAATAATCTCCATCAGGAAGTATGTATTCATTTATGTTTATTATTATTGTTAATAATCTCTATCAGGAAGTATGTATAAATTTATGTTTATTATTATTGTTAATAATCTCCATCAGGAAGTATGTATTCATTTATGTTTATTATTATTGTTAATAATCTCTATCAGGAAGTATGTATTCATTTATGTTTATTATTATTGTTAATCATCTCCATCAGGAAGTATTTATTCATTTATGTTTATTATTATTGTTAATCATCTCCATCAGGAAGTATGTATTCATTTATGTTTATTATTATTGTTAATTAAATCATTGGATAAAACGTTATTAATCATTGAATATTAATGTAATGAATAAACATGTTTGATGACGTCATCACCGAGGATGGAGACACATCCGGATGAGACGCGTCATCCTCACGGACCAATCACAAGTGGTCCATGAATCCCGGAGCTCGCGAGCGGAAGTGCTGGTTCTGAGAGATGCTGACGGGACACTGCGGGGCCGTGAACGCACCATCAGTCCGGTTCCTGACAGAGACCTGGACCTGGACCTGGACCTGGACCTGGACGAGACGGTGAGTGGGTTCATGTCATGGGTGACAGTAGCGAGAGTGTCCACTAGATGTCACTGGTTTGGTGAAGAAAGTCTCGACATGTGAAGGAATGTTTGAGCAGAATGTTGGTCGAGAAGATGTTGAGACACGAGGATAGTTTTGAATGTTTTGAATGTTCATGAAGATAGTTTTAATGTTCATGTGTCTCAGTGACGAACAACTGGAACCAGGAGGTTAAGAAGAATCATTCTTGTGGTTTTACTGAGTTGATAACGTGTGTCAGGAGCTGATCCTGAACACATCACCGTTGTTGTTGTTGTTGTTGTGGTTGTTGTTGTTGTTGTTGTTGTTGTTGTGGTTGTTGTTGTTGTTGTTGTTGTTGTTGTGGTTGTCGTTGTTGCTGTCGTGTCTGGATTCATTTAATGTCAATTGTTTCTTCATCAATATTTATTTTTACTTCATTAATTGATCTTCCAAAAGACGCATCAAAACAGACATTTATAATATATATATAAACAATAAAACAATGTGTTTGTGAAACTTGTTGATGTTCATATTTATTATCTTTATAATTTATATATTATATATATACTGTATATATATATATAAATATATGTAAGTAAGTAAGTAAGTAATTTTTATTTGTAAAGGGTCACAAAGCGCTTAAACTATCAAAACAATAATCAATAAAGTATATACTTTAAAGTTCAAGATAAAACTGATAACACAACAGAAGTTCCAGAAAATCAAGGAAAAGCCTGAACAAATAGAAACGTCTTAAGATGTTTCTTGAAGGAGTCAGTAGATCATCAAACACAGATGTTTCTTGAAGGAGTCAGTAGATCATCAAACACAGATGTTTCTTGAAGGAGTCAGTAGATCATCAAACACAGATGTTTCTTGAAGGAGTCAGTAGATCATCAAACACAGATGTTTCTTGAAGGAGTCAGTAGATCATCAAACACACATGTTTCTTGAAGGAGTCAGTAGATCATCAAACACACATGTTTCTTGAAGGAGTCAGTAGATCATCAAACACACATGTTTCTTGAAGGAGTCAGTAGATCATCAAACACACATGTTTCTTGAAGGAGTCAGTAGATCATCAAACACTGATGTTTCTTGAAGGAGTCAGTAGATCATCAAACACACATGTTTCTTGAAGGAGTCAGTAGATCATCAAACACACATGTTTCTTGAAGGAGTCAGTAGATCATCAAACACAGATGTTTCTTGAAGGAGTCAGTAGATCATCAAACACAGAGATGTTTCTTGAAGGAGTCAGTAGATCATCAAACACAGATGTTTCTTGAAGGAGTCAGTAGATCATCAAACACAGATGTTTCTTGAAGGAGTCAGTAGATCATCAAACACAGATGTTTCTTGAAGGAGTCAGTAGATCATCAAACACAGATGTTTCTTGAAGGAGTCAGTAGATCATCAAACACAGATGTTTCTTGAAGGAGTTAGTAGATCATCAAACACAGATGTTTCTTGAAGGAGTCAGTAGATCATCAAACACAGATGTTTCTTGAAGGAGTCAGTAGATCATCAAACACACATGTTTCTTAAAGGAGTCAGTAGATCATCAAACACAGATGTTTCTTAAAGGAGTCAGTAGATCATCAAACACAGATGTTTCTTGAAGGAGTCAGTAGATCATCAAACACACATGTTTCTTGAAGGAGTCAGTAGATCATCAAACACAGATGTTTCTTGAAGGAGTCAGTAGATCATCAAACACAGATGTTTCTTGAAGGAGTCAGTAGATCATCAAACACAGATGTTTCTTGAAGGAGTCAGTAGATCATCAAACACACATGTTTCTTGAAGGAGTCAGTAGATCATCAAACACACATGTTTCTTGAAGGAGTCAGTAGATCATCAAACACACATGTTTCTTGAAGGAGTCAGTAGATCATCAAACACAGATGTTTCTTGAAGGAGTCAGTAGATCATCAAACACAGAGATGTTTCTTGAAGGAGTCAGTAGATCATCAAACACAGATGTTTCTTGAAGGAGTCAGTAGATCATCAAACACACATGTTTCTTGAAGGAGTCAGTAGATCATCAAACACAGATGTTTCTTGAAGGAGTCAGTAGATCATCAAACACAGAGATGGTTCCAAAGCTAAGGAGCAACAGTCTGGAAGGATTTCTCTCCTCTGGTCCTGAACTGTGTTCAGGAACCATCAGTAGATTCTGATCCACAGACCTCAGAGCCCAAGCTGGGGTGTAAGTCTGGATCAGATCATGAAGGTCTGACCATGAATAGATCTGAAAGTAAGAACCAGAATTTTAAAGTTGATCCTGAAAGAAACTGGAAGCCAGTGAAGAGTTTGAAGGAGAAATGTGAGTTCTTCTACTAGAGCGGCTCAGAATTCTGAATCAACTGCAGACGAGAAGATCCTTCTTGTTAAGACATGAAAACAAACTGTTACAATAGTCCAGACGAGAAGAAACAAACGCATGGATTATAAGATCCAGATCATGTTCTGACAACATTTTCCTAAGTTTAGAGATTTTTCTCAGTTGAAGGAAACAGTTTCTGGTCAGTTTTCTTCAGTGTTGAACAAGAGACATGTCTTTATCAAATACAACACCCAGGTTTCTCAGGCTCAGTTTGACTGACATAAGTCACTCAAGTACTGACTCAACCCTGAACTTTATCATCAACAATCACCAGAGTTTTGTCAACATTTAGCTTCAAAGTGTTTTCACTCATTGTTTGATTTCTAGCAACACTTGACTAAGTTCAGCCTCTGATCAGCTGATCAACAGCTGGATGTCATCAGCAAACATGTGATAAGAAACATCAGGACTGAATGATTTGACCAGAGGAATGAAGTACAAACAATAAAGGACCCAGAACAGAACCTTGAGGGACTCCACACAACAGATATATATATATTATATCAATTATACATATTTAATATATACGTATTATATAATGTGTTTGTGAAACTTGTTGATGTTCATATTTATTATCTTTGTAATTTATATATTTAATATGTATAATTTATATATTATATATATATATATATATATATATATATAAATATATGTATTATATAAATTATA
>NC_141822.1:1780739-1793239 GCF_982586985.1 Callionymus lyra | reverse complement strand
TCTGAGCCCCTCTCCTCCTCTTGGTCATCCTTCACTGCTGTATCTTTGGGTGATATTTCGGCACTAGTGAACAAGATGAAACCCTCCTCTTGCTCAGATGACGTCCTTCCTTGTAGGCTTTTTATCAAAGTATTTGATGTAATTGGCCCCTGGGTTACCAATATGGTGAACCTCTCGCTTTCCACAGGGGTTTTTAACAATGCATTTAAACATGCCATTGTGGAGCCTCTGCTCAAAAAACTAGGCTTAGACCCAACTGACCTCAGTAATTTCAGGCCTATTTCTAATCTTCATTCTTGTCTAAGATCTTGGAGAAGGTGGTGTCCGAGCAGCTGTTCCTGGATCAGAGCGACATCCATGAGAAGTTTCAGTCTGGCTTCTGTAAACATCTACGGAGACAGTTCTTACTGAAAGTATCCAGTGACATCATGATGTTCTGGTTCTCTTGGATCTGTCCTCAGCCTTTGACACAGTTGATCACCAGATCCTGCTGAGAAGACTGAGGGATGAAGACTGTCTGGGTCTGTGTTAGAATGGTTCTCATCTTACCTTTCTGGGCGCAGTTTTAGTGTATCTGTCAATCAAATGAGGTCTGAATCGGCAGATCTGTTGTGTGGAGTCCCTCAAGGTTCTGTTCTGGGTCCTTTATTGTTTTTGCTGTACTTGATTCCCCTCGGTACAATCAACATTTCTGATGTTTCTTATCACATTTTTGCTGATGACATCCAGCTCTACTGCTCTGTTGATCCAACTGAGCCCCAGAGGCTGAACTTAGTCAATTGTTGCTAGAAATCAAACAATGAGTTAAAACACTTTGAAGCTAAATGTGGACAAAACTGAAACTCTGGTGATTGTTGATGATAAGATTCCAGGGTTGAGTCAGTACTTGAGTGACTTATGTCAGTCTGTCAAACTGAGCCTGAGAAACCTGGGTGTTGTATTTGATAAAGACATGTCTCTTGTTCAACACTGAAGAAAACTGACCAGAAACTGTTTCCTTCAACTGAGAAAAATCTCTAAACTTAGGAAAATGTTGTCGGAACATGATCTGGATCTTATAATCCATGCGTTTGTTTCTTCTCGTCTGGACTATTGTAACAGTTTGTTTTCATGTCTTAACAAGAAGGATCGTCTCGTCTGCAGTTCAGAACTCTGAGCCTCTCTAGTAGAAGAACTCACATTTCTCCTTCAAACTCTTCACTGGCTTCCAGTTTCTTTCAGGATCAACTTTAAAATTCTGGTTCTTACTTTGGTCAGACCTTCATGATCTGATCCAGACTTACACCCCAGCTCGGGCTCTGAGGTCTGTGGATCAGAATCTACTGATGGTTCCTGAACTTCTGGACCAGAGGAGAGAAATCCTTCCAGACTGTTGCTCCTAAGCTTTGGAACCATCTCTGTGTTTGATGATCTACTGACTCCTTCAAGAAACATCTGTGTTTGATGATCTACTGACTCCTTCAAGAAACATGTGTGTTTGATGATCTACTGACTCCTTCAAGAACCATCTGTGTTTGATGATCTACTGACTCCTTCAAGAAACATCAGTGTTTGATGATCTACTGACTCCTTCAAGAAACATCTGTGTTTGATGATCTACTGACTCCTTCAAGAAACATCTGTGTTTGATGATCTACTGACTCCTTCAAGAAACATCTGTGTTTGATGATCTACTGACTCCTTCAAGAAACATCTGTGTTTGATGATCTACTGACTCCTTCAAGAAACATCTGTGTTTGATGATCTACTGACTCCTTCAAGAAACATCTGTGTTTGATGATCTACTGACTCCTTCAAGAAACATCTGTGTTTGATGATCTACTGACTCCTTCAAGAAACATCTGTGTTTGATGATCTACTGACTCCTTCAAGAAACATCAGTGTTTGATGATCTACTGACTCCTTCAAGAAACATCTGTGTTTGATGATCTACTGACTCCTTCAAGAAACATCTCTGTGTTTGATGATCTACTGACTCCTTCAAGACACATCTGTGTTTGATGATCTACTGACTCCTTCAAGAAACATCTCTGTGTTTGATGATCTACTGACTCCTTCAAGAAACATCTGTGTTTGATGATCTACTGACTCCTTCAAGAAACATCTGTGTTTGATGATCTACTGACTCCTTTAAGAAACATCTGTGTTTGATGATCTACTGACTCCTTCAAGAAACATCTGTGTTTGATGATCTACTGACTCCTTCAAGAAACATCTGTGTTTGATGATCTACTGACTCCTTCAAGAAACATCTGTGTTTGATGATCTACTGACTCCTTCAAGAAACATCTGTGTTTGATGATCTACTGACTCCTTCAAGAAACATCTGTGTTTGATGATCTACTGACTCCTTCAAGAAACATCTGTGTTTGATGATCTACTGACTCCTTTAAGAAACATCTTAAGACGTTTCTATTTTAAGGCTTTTCCTTGATTTTCTGGAACTCCTGTGTTGTTCTCACTTTTATCTTGATCTTTAAAGTATATATTTTATTGAGTATTGTTTTGATTGTTTAAGCGCTTTGTGACCCTGGTCTGGAAAATAACTATATAAATAAAAATTACTTACTTACTTAACACTCAAACACACAGACTAACACTCAAACACACTTAAACACAACACAACTTTACACACTCAAACACAACACAACTTTACACACTCAAACACAACACAACTTTACACACTCAAACACAACACAACTGCACCATCATGGTGGACTAAAGTTGAAACTATATTTCCAGGTTTGACCTCCAGGTTTGACCTCCAGGTGTGACCTCCAGGTGTGACCTCCAGAGGTCACCATGGCCGACAACATCAACTCTCTGCCGTTCTTCTACGGCAACATCACGCGCGAGGAGGCCGAGGAGTTCCTGCGCCAGGCGGGTCTGCTCAGTGGTCAGTACCTGCTGCGTCAGAGCCGGAACCACCTGGGAGGCTTCGCTCTGTCGCTCGCTCACGCCGGACGCTGCTTCCACTACACCATCGAGCGCCAGAACGACCAGCGCTACGCCATCGCGGGCGGCAGGAGTCACGCCAGCCCCACCGGCGTCATCGACTTCCACTCGCAGGAGACGGACGGGCTGGTGTGTCTGCTCAAGAGACCCTGCAACAGACCCAAGAACATGCAGCCCAAGGTCGGGCTCTTCGAGGACCTGAAGGAGCGAATGATCCAAGAGTTCGTCAAGCAGACGTGGAACCTGCACGTGAGACCCTTTCACAATAAGAGCTTCTGTGACTTTCATGTTTTAATGCTTGACCTTTGACCCAGAGACAACCCCAGGGATACCACAAATACGTTTGTTTTCGGGACTTCGGGTCACTTTGACCCGGAGATGACACAAGGGTTCAATGTTTTTTTAATTGAAATGCTTTTTAAGCTTTTTATTTTTTAAATAACTGATTAAATATAAATAAATCAATAAGAATTATTTAAATAATTTAAATAAAAGTGTTTTAAGTTCAATATTTTTTTTAATTCATAGTCTTTTAATTCAATATAAATGTTATAATCGAGTCTCCAGACTAAAGCAACAGATCACAGAGATACTGATCAAACTCTCAGCCAATCACGTGACGAGATGTTGATCACATGACGATACAAAAGCTGGATCCAGTATCTCTGTGATCTGTGGGTTTAGTCTGGAGACTCTATTATAACATTTATATTGAATTAAAAACATTCATTTGTGAATTAAAATATTAAACTATGTCTAAAATGTATTTTTAATAATTAATAAATGAAATCATTGAATGAAATAATTGGATGCTTTGAAAACATGTTTTGATAAAATCAAACTTTTGACCTTTGACCTTGACCTGGTGTGTTCAGGGAGCAGCTCTGGATCAAGCCATCGTCAGTCAACGTCCCAGGCTGGAGAAGATCATCGCGAGCTCGGCCCACGAGAGGATGCCCTGGTTCCACGGAGAGATCACTCGAGAGCAGTCGGAGTCTCGGCTCCAGAACGGATCCAGAACCAACGGAAAGTTTCTGTGAGTTTGTTTTATGCGTGTCATGTGATCATGTATGTGTGTCATGTGATCATGTATGTGTGTCATGTGATCATGTATGTGTGTCATGTGATCATGTATGTGTGTCATGTGATCATGTATAGATGTCATGTGATCATGTATGTGTGTCATGTGATCATGTATGTGTGTCATGTGATCATGTGTGTGTCATGTGATCATGTATTGGTGTCATGTGATCATGTATGTGTGTCATGTGATCATGTGTGTGTGTCATGTGATCATGTATGTGTGTCATGTGATCATGTATGTGTGTCATGTGATCATGTATATGTGTCATGTGATCATGTATGTGTGTCATGTGATCATGAATGTGTGTCATGTGATCATGTATGTGTGTCATGTGATCATGTATGTGTGTCATGTGATCATGTATAGATGTCATGTGATCATGTATGTGTGTCATGTGATCATGTATGTGTGTCATGTGATCATGTGTGTGTCATGTGATCATGTATTGGTGTCATGTGATCATGTATGTGTGTCATGTGATCATGTGTGTGTGTCATGTGATCATGTATGTGTGTCATGTGATCATGTATGTGTGTCATGTGATCATGTATATGTGTCATGTGATCATGTATGTGTGTCATGTGATCATGAATGTGTGTCATGTGATCATGTGTGTGTGTCATGTGATCATGTATGTGTGTCATGTGATCATGTATATGTGTCATGTGATCATGTATGTGTGTTGTGTGATCATGTGTGTGTCATGTGATCATGTATTGGTGTCATGTGATCATGAATGTGTGTCATGTGATCATGTATGTGTGTCATGTGATCATGTATATGTGTCATGTGATCATGTATGTGTGTTGTGTGATCATGTGTGTGTCATGTGATCATGTATTGGTGTCATGTGATCATGTATGTGTGTCATGTGATCATGTGTGTGTGTCATTTGATCATGTGTGTGTGTGTCATGTGATCATGTATTGGTGTCATGTGATCATGTGTGTGTCATGTGATCATGTATTGGTGTCATGTGATCATGAATGTGTGTCATGTGATCATGTATGTGTGTCATGTGATCATGTGTGTGTGTCATGTGATCATGTATGTGTGTCATGTGATCATGTATGTGTGTCATGTGATCATGTATATGTGTCATGTGATCATGTATGTGTGTCATGTGATCATGTATGTGTGTCATGTGATCATGTGTGTGTTTAATGTGATCATGTGTGTGTGTCATGTGATCATTATGTGTGTCATGTGATCATGTGTGTGTGTCATGTGATCATGTATGTGTGTCATGTGATCATGTATGTGTGTCATGTGATCATGTATATGTGTCATGTGATCATTATGTGTGTCATGTGATCATGTTTGTGTGTCATGTGATCATGTGTGTGTGTCATGTGATCATGTATATGTGTCATGTGATCATGTATGTGTGTCATGTGATCATGTATAGATGTCATGTGATCATGTATGTGTGTTGTGTGATCATGTGTGTGTCATGTGATCATGTATTGGTGTCATGTGATCATGTATGTGTGTCATGTGATCATGTATATGTGTCATGTGATCATGTATGTGTGTCATGTGATCATGAATGTGTGTCATGTGATCATGTGTGTGTGTCGTGTGATCATGTATGTGTGTCATGTGATCATGTATGTGTGTTGTGTGATCATGTGTGTGTCATGTGATCATGTATTGGTGTCATGTGATCATGTATGTGTGTCATGTGATCATGTATTGGTGTCATGTGATCATGTATGTGTGTCATGTGATCATGTATGTGTGTCATGTGATCATGTGTGTGTGTCATGTGATCATGTGTGTGTGTGTCATGTGATCATGTATTGGTGTCATGTGATCATGTATGTGTGTCATGTGATCATGTATGTGTGTCATGTGATCATGAATGTGTGTCATGTGATCATGTATGTGTGTCATGTGATCATGTATGTGTGTCATGTGATCATGTATGTGTGTTGTGTGATCATGTGTGTGTCATGTGATCATGTATTGGTGTCATGTGATCATGTATTGGTGTCATGTGATCATGTATGTGTGTCATGTGATCATGTATTGTTGTCATGTGATCATGTATTGGTGTCATGTGATCATGTATGTGTGTCATGTGATCATGTATTGTTGTCATGTGATCATGTATGTGTGTCATGTGATCATGTATGTGTGTCATGTGATCATGTGTGTGTGTCATGTGATCATGTGTGTGTGTCATGTGATCATGTATTGGTGTCATGTGATCATGTGTGTGTCATGTGATCATGTATTGGTGTCATGTGATCATGTATTGGTGTCATGTGATCATGTATGTGTGTCATGTGATCATGTATTGGTGTCATGTGATCATGTATGTGTGTCATGTGATCATGTGTGTGTGTCATGTGATCATGTATGTGTGTCATGTGATCATGTATGTGTGTCATGTGATCATGTATGTGTGTCATGTGATCATGTATGTGTGTCATGTGATCATGTGTGTGTGTCATGTGATCATGTGTGTGTGTCATGTGATCATTATGTGTGTCATGTGATCATGTGTGTGTGTCATGTGATCATGTATGTGTGTCATGTGATCATGTATGTGTGGCATGTGATCATGTATATGTGTCATGTGATCATGTATGTGTGTCATGTGATCATGTATGTGTGTCATGTGATCACGTGTGTGTGGCATGTGATCATGTGTGTGTGTCATGTAATCATTATGTGTGTCATGTGATCATGTATTGGTGTCATGTGATCATGTATGTGTGTCATGTGATCATGTATGTGTGTCATGTGATCATGTGTGTGTGTCATGTAATCATGTGTGTGTGTGTCATGTGATCATGTATTGGTGTCATGTGATCATGTATGTGTGTCATGTGATCATGTATTGGTGTCATGTGATCATGTATTGGTGTCATGTGATCATGTGTGTGTCATGTGATCATGTATTGGTGTCATGTGATCATGTATGTGTGTCATGTGATCATATATTGGTGTCATGTGATCATGAATGTGTGTCATGTGATCATGTATGTGTGTCATGTGATCATGTGTGTGTGTCATGTGATCATGTATGTGTGTCATGTGATCATGTATGTGTGTCATGTGATCATGTATGTGTGTCATGTGATCATGTGTGTGTGTCATGTGATCATGTGTGTGTGTCATGTGATCATGTGTGTGTGTCATGTGATCATGTGTGTGTGTGTCATGTGATCATGTATGTGTGTCATGTGATCATGTGTGTGTGTCATGTGATCATGTGTGTGTGTCATGTGATCATGTGTGTGTGTCATGTGATCATGTGTGTGTGTCATGTGATCATGTGTGTGTGTCATGTGATCATGTGTGTGTGTCATGTGATCATGTGTGTGTGTCATGTGTTCATGTGTGTGTGTCATGTGATCATGTGTGTGTGTGTCATGTGATCATGTGTGTGTGTGTCATGTGATCATGTGTGTGTGTGTCATGTGATCATGTATGTGTGTCATGTGATCATGTGTGTGTGTCATGTGATCATGTGTGTGTGTCATGTGATCATGTGTGTGTGTCATGTGTTCATGTGTGTGTGTCATGTGATCATGTGTGTGTGTGTCATGTGATCATGTGTGTGTGTCAAAATATCAATAGAGTGAATTCATTTATAAGAACAAAGACAGTTATGAAGTCTCTCGCGAAGAAGTTCCTGTTGACTTCCTGTTGTGTTGCTGCTATCATCGTGAAACATCCATGTGTCGTAAATACACTCACAGTGTTTTCCAAGCAACACAACTGTGTTGAAACAATTTTCAACTATAATCAAACAATTTTCAACTATAATAAAACAATTTAAACTATAATCAAACAATTTTCAACTATAATAAAACAATTTAAACTATAATCAAACAATTTAAACTATAATCAAACAATTTAAACTATAATCAAACAATTTTCAACTATAATCAAACAATTTTCAACTATAATCAAACAATATTCAACTATAATCAAACAATTTTCAACTATAATCAAACAATTTTCAACTATAATAGAACAATTTTCAACTATAATCAAACAATTTTCAACTATAATCAAACAATTTTCAACTATAATCAAACTATTTTCAACTGTAATCAAACAATTATCAACTATAATCAAACAATTTTCAACTATAATCAAACAATTATCAACTATAATCAAACAATTTTCAACTATAATCAAACAATTTTCAACTATAATCAAACAATTTTCAACTATAATCAAACAATTTTCAACTATAATCAAACAATTTTCAACTATAATAGAACAATTTTCAACTATAATCAAACAATTTTCAACTATAATCAAACAATTTTCAACTATAATCAAACAATTTTCAACTATAATCAAACTATTTTCAACTGTAATCAAACAATTATCAACTATAATCAAACAATTTTCAACTATAATCAAACAATTATCAACTATAATCAAACAATTTTCAACTATAATCAAACAATTTTCAACTATAATCAAACAATTTTCAACTATAATCAAACAATTTTCAACTATAATAGAACAATTTTCAACTATAATCAAACAATTATCAACTATAATCAAACAATTTTCAACTATAATCAAACAATTTTCAACTATAATAGAACAATTTTCAACTATAATCAAACAATTTTCAACTATAATCAAACAATTTTCAACTATAATCAAACAATTATCAACTATAATCAAACAATTTTCAACTATAATCAAACAATTTAAACTATAATCAAACAATTTTCAACTATAATCAAACAATTTAAACTATAATCAAACAATTTAAACTATAATCAAACAATTTAAACTAGAATCAAACAATTTTCAACTATAATCAAACAATTTAAACTATAATCAAACAATTTAAACTATAATCAAACAATTTTCAACTATAATCAAACAATTTTCAACTATGATCAAACAATTTTCAACTATAATCAAACAATTTTCAACTATGATCAAACAATTTTCAACTATAATCAAACAATTTAAACTATAATCAAACAATTTTCAACTATAATCAAACAATTTTCAACTATGATCAAACAATTTTCAACTATAATCAAACAATTTTCAACTATGATCAAACAATTTTCAACTATAATCAAACAATTTAAACTATAATCAAACAATTTTCAACTATGATCAAACAATTTTCAACTATAATCAAACAATTTTCAACTATAATCAAACAATTTTCAACTATGATCAAATAATTTTCAACTATAATAGAACAATTTTCAACTATAATCAAACAATTATCAACTATAATCAAACAATTATCAACTATAATCAAACAATTTTCAACTATAATCAAACAATTTTCAACTATGATCAAACAATTTTCAACTATAATCAAACAATTTAAACTATAATCAAACAATTTTCAACTATAATCAAACAATTTAAACTATAATCAAACAATTTAAACTATAATCAAACAATTTAAACTAGAATCAAACAATTTTCAACTATAATCAAACAATTTAAACTATAATCAAACAATTTAAACTATAATCAAACAATTTAAACTAGAATCAAACAATTTTCAACTATAATCAAACAATTTAAACTATAATCAAACAATTTAAACTAGAATCAAACAATTTTCAACTATAATCAAACAATTTAAACTATAATCAAACAATTTAAACTATAATCAAACAATATTCAACTATAATCCAACAATTTTCAACTATAATCAAACAATTTAAACTATAATCCAACAATTTTCAACTATAATCAAACAATTTAAACTATAATCAAACAATTTAAACTATAATCCAACAATTTTCAACTATAATCAAACAATTTAAACTATAATCAAACAATTTTCAACTATAATCAAACAATTTAAACTATAATCAAACAATTTTCAACTATAATCAAACAATTTTCAACTATAATCCAACAATTTTCAACTATAATCAAACAATGTTCAACTGTAATCAATAAAGATAAATAAAGCCATAACTAACTAGCTTTAACTAGTTGCTCTCTAACTGGTCCAGGATCCGCCAGAGAGACACCAGCGGCTCCTTCGCGCTGTGTTTGCTGCACGAGGCTCGTGTGATGCACTATCGTATCGACAGAGATTCTGCAGCCAAGCTTTCGATCCCAGACGGAAAGAAGTTCGACACACTGTGGCAGGTGAGAGTCTGTGGCGCCCTCTGGTGTCGGAGCGGTGGAGCTGCATGCAGTGAACAAGAAACTTTATTCAAATGAAATGATTTTATTTTCAGTCAAAGTCAGTCAATAGTATTTTCATATTATTGTATTCATAGTATTTTTATTATTTAATGTTGTAATTATGATTGTATTTATCATATACTTTTATTATGTATTGTCGTTTCATTGTATTTTATTTAACTCATGTTCTTTTTTGTTATCATTTTATTGTATTTTCTTATTATTTAAATCTTGTTATTATTGTTTTTTTTTATTATTTTACACATGTTAATGTATATTTCATGTTTTTTGTCGACGTATAGACGAGAAATCAAATGAATGATGATTAAATGATTATATTATTATTATGTTTACATTAAACTATATTCACTTTGATGATCGTAAATTATGATTAAATGATTATATTATTATTATGTTTACATTAAACTATATTCACTTTGATGATCGTAAATGATAATTAAATGATTATATTATTATTATGTTTACATTAAACTATATTCACTTTGATGATCGTAAATGATAATTAAATGATTATATTATTATTATGTTTACATTAAACTATATTCACTTTGATGATCGTAAATGATAATTAAATGATTATATTATTATTATGTTTACATTAAACTATATTCACTTTGATGATCGTAAATGATAATTAAATGATTATATTATTATTATGTTTACATTAAACTATATTCACTTTGATGATCGTAAATGATAATTAAATGATTATATTATTATTATGTTTACATTAAACTATATTCACTTTGATGATCGTAAATGATGATTAAATGATTATATTATTATTATGTTTACATTAAACTATATTCACTTTGATGATCGTAAATGATGATTAAATGATTATATTATTATTATGTTTACATTAAACTATATTCACTTTGATGATCGTAAATGATAATTAAATGATTATATTATTATTATGTTTACATTAAACCATATTCACTTTGATGATCGTAAATGATAATTAAATGATTATATTATTATTATGTTTACATTAAACTATATTCACTTTGATGATCGTAAATGATAATTAAATGATTATATTATTATTATGTTTACATTAAACTATATTCACTTTGATGATCGTAAATGATAATTAAATGATTATATTATTATTATGTTTACATTAAACTATATTCACTTTGATGATCGTAAATGATAATTAAATGATTATATTATTATTATGTTTACATTAAACTATATTCACTTTGATGATCGTAAATGATAATTAAATGATTATATTATTATTATGTTTACATTAAACTATATTCACTTTGATGATCGTAAATGATGATTAAATGATTATATTATTATTATGTTTACATTAAACTATATTCACTTTGATGATCGTAAATGATGATTAAATGATTATATTATTATTATGTTTACATTAAACTATATTCACTTTGATGATCGTAAATGATGATTAAATGATTATATTATTATTATGTTTACATTAAACTATATTCACTTTAATGATCGTAAATGATAATTAAATGATTATATTATTATTATGTTTACATTAAACTATATTCACTTTGATGATCGTAAATGATGATTAAATGATTATATTATTATTATGTTTACATTAAACTATATTCACTTTGATGATCGTAAATGATAATTAAATGATTATATTATTATTATGTTTACATTAAACTATATTCACTTTGATGATCGTAAATGATAATTAAATGATTATATTATTATTATGTTTACATTAAACTATATTCACTTTGATGATCGTAAATTATGATTAAATGATTATATTATTATTATGTTTACATTAAACTATATTCACTTTGATGATCGTAAATGATAATTAAATGATTATATTATTATTATGTTTACATTAAACTATATTCACTTTGATGATCGTAAATGATAATTAAATGATTATATTATTATGTTTACATTAAACTATATTCACTTTGATGATCGTAAATGATAATTAAATGATTATATTATTATTATGTTTACATTAAACTATATTCACTTTGATGATCGTAAATGATAATTAAATGATTATATTATTATTATGTTTACATTAAACTATATTCACTTTGATGATCGTAAATGATAATTAAATGATTATATTATTATTATGTTTACATTAAACTATATTCACTTTGATGATCGTAAATGATGATTAAATGATTATATTATTATTATGTTTACATTAAACTATATTCACTTTGATGATCGTAAATGATGATTAAATGATTATATTATTATTATGTTTACATTAAACTATATTCACTTTGATGATCGTAAATGATGATTA
>NC_141822.1:1753239-1775739 GCF_982586985.1 Callionymus lyra | reverse complement strand
TCAATCATTCGACTTCATGTGTCAATCATTTGACTTCATGTGTCAATCATTCGACTTCATGTGTCAATCATTCGACTTCATGTGTCAATCATTCGACTTCATGTGTCAATCATTCGACTTCATGTGTCAATCATTTGACTTCATGTGTCAATCAATCAACTTCATGTGTCAATCATTCGACTTCATGTGTCAATCATTCGACTTCATGTGTCAATCATTTGACTTCATGTGTCAATCATTCGACTTCATGTGTCAATCATTCGACTTCATGTGTCAATCATTCGACTTATTTTGATTGAATTAAAAATCAACAAATGTTTTTCTGACTCAGTTTCCATTGTTTCGACACGACACCTCCGACAACCTGTATCAACACAAAGTACCCAGAAGTCAAGGTACACACTTGTGTGTGTTCAATGTTGTGTGTGTTCAATGTTGTGTGTGCACGTGTGCTCAAAATTGTGTGTTCAAAGTTGTGTGTTCAAAATTGTGTGTTCAAAGTTGTGTTCACATTTGTTCAAAGTTGTGTGTTTCCGTGTGTGTTCAAAGTTGTGTTCACATTTGTTCAAAGTTGTGTGTTTCCGTGTGTGTTCAAAGTTGTGTTCACATGTGTTCAAAGTTGTGTGTGCATGTGTGTGTTCAAAGTTGTGTTCACATGTGTTCAAAGTTGTGTGTTTCCGTGTGTGTTCAAAGTTGTGTTCACATGTGTTCAAAGTTGTGTGTTTCTGTGTGTGTTCAAAGTTGTGTTCACATGTGTTCAAAGTTGTGTGTGCATGTGTGTGTTCAAAGTTGTGTTCACATGTGTTCAAAGTTGTGTGTTTCCGTGTGTGTTCAAAGTTGTGTTCACATGTGTTCAAAGTTGTGTGTGCATGTGTGTGTTCAAAGTTGTGTTCACATGTGTTCAAAGTTGTGTGTTTCCGTGTGTGTTCAAAGTTGTGTTCACATGTGTTCAAAGTTGTGTGTTTCTGTGTGTGTTCAAAGTTGTGTTCACATGTGTTCAAAGTTGTGTGTTTCTGTGTGTGTTCAAAGTTGTGTTCACATGTGTTCAAAGTTGTGTGTTTCTGTGTGTGTTCAAAGTTGTGTTCACATGTGTTCAAAGTTGTGTGTTTCTGTGTGTGTTCAAATTTGCTTCAAAACAAATTCACATGATGATGCGATTTATTGAATTTTGTTCTCGAGTGAGAGGAAGATAAACACACAACTCTTCCAGTTACACAAAGTGACAAACACACAGTCAGATCTATGAACACACACTGAGATGCACACACAAGCGCAGGATGGACACACAAATAAAATATGTTCACATACCTCAGGGTAGACGCACAAATACACACACAAACATGGTCGCACACCTCAGCACACACGCGTCACATGTGTGTGTGTGATTGTGCTGCATGTCGCACACCTCAGCACACACGCGTCACATGTGTGTGTGTGATTGTGTTGCATGTCGCACACCTCAGCACACACGCGTCACACGTGTGTGATTGTGTTGCATGTCGCACACCTCAGCACACACGCGTCACACGTGTGTGATTGTGTTGCATGTCGCACACCTCAGCACACACGTGTCACACGTGTGTGATTGTGTTGCATGTCGCACACCTCAGCACACACGCGTCACACGTGTGTGATTGTGTTGCATGTCGCACACCTCAGCACACACGCGTCACACGTGTGTGATTGTGTTGCATGTCGCACACCTCAGCACACACGCGTCACACGTGTGTGATTGTGTTGCATGTCGCACACCTCAGCACACACGCGTCACAGGTGTGTGATTGTGTTGCATGTCGCACACCTCAGCACACACGCGTCACACGTGTGTGATTGTGTTGCATGTCGCACACCTCAGCACACACGCGTCACACGTGTGTGATTGTGTTGCATGTCGCACACCTCAGCACACACTCGTCACACGTGTGTGATTGTGTTGCATGTCGCACACCTCAGCACACACGCGTCACACGTGTGTGATTGTGTTGCATGTCGCACACCTCAGCACACACGCGTCACACGTGTGTGATTGTGTTGCATGTCGCACACCTCAGCACACACGCGTCACAGGTGTGTGATTGTGTTGCATGTCGCACACCTCAGCACACACGCGTCACACGTGTGTGATTGTGTTGCATGTCGCACACCTCAGCACACACGCGTCACACATGTGTGATTGTGTTGCATGTCGCACACCTCAGCACACACGCGTCACACGTGTGTGATTGTGTTGCATGTCGCACACCTCAGCACACACGCGTCACACGTGTGTGATTGTGTTGCATGTCGCACACCTCAGCACACACGCGTCACAGGTGTGTGATTGTGTTGCATGTCGCACACCTCAGCACACACGCGTCACACGTGTGTGATTGTGTTGCATGTCGCACACCTCAGCACACACGCGTCACACGTGTGTGATTGTGTTGCATGTCGCACACCTCAGCACACACGCGTCACACGTGTGTGATTGTGTTGCATGTCGCACACCTCAGCACACACGCGTCACACGTGTGTGATTGTGTTGCATGTCGCACACCTCAGCACACACGTGTCACACGTGTGTGATTGTGTTGCATGTCGCACACCTCAGCACACACGCGTCACACGTGTGTGATTGTGTTGCATGTCGCACACCTCAGCACACACGCGTCACACGTGTGTGATTGTGTTGCATGTCGCACACCTCAGCACACACGCGTCACACGTGTGTGATTGTGTTGCATGTCGCACACCTCAGCACACACGCGTCACAGGTGTGTGATTGTGTTGCATGTCGCACACCTCAGCACACACGCGTCACACGTGTGTGATTGTGTTGCATGTCGCACACCTCAGCACACACGCGTCACACGTGTGTGATTGTGTTGCATGTCGCACACCTCAGCACACACGCGTCACACGTGTGTGATTGTGTTGCATGTCGCACACCTCAGCACACACGCGTCACACGTGTGTGATTGTGTTGCATGTCGCACACCTCAGCACACACGCGTCACACGTGTGTGATTGTGTTGCATGTCGCACACCTCAGCACACACGCGTCACACGTGTGTGATTGTGTTGCATGTCGCACACCTCAGCACACACTCGTCACACGTGTGTGATTGTGTTGCATGTCGCACACCTCAGCACACACGCGTCACACGTGTGTGATTGTGTTGCATGTCGCACACCTCAGCACACACGCGTCACACGTGTGTGATTGTGTTGCATGTCGCACACCTCAGCACACACGCGTCACACGTGTGTGATTGTGTTGCATGTCGCACACCTCAGCACACACGCGTCACAGGTGTGTAATTGTGTTGCATGTCGCACACCTCAGCACACACGCGTCACACGTGTGTGATTGTGTTGCATGTCGCACACCTCAGCACACACGCGTCACACGTGTGTGATTGTGTTGCATGTCGCACACCTCAGCACACACGCGTCACACGTGTGTGATTGTGTTGCATGTCGCACACCTCAGCACACACTCGTCACACGTGTGTGATTGTGTTGCATGTCGCACACCTCAGCACACACGCGTCACACGTGTGTGATTGTGTTGCATGTCGCACACCTCAGCACACACGCGTCACACGTGTGTGATTGTGTTGCATGTCGCACACCTCAGCACACACGCGTCACACGTGTGTGATTGTGTTGCATGTCGCACACCTCAGCACACACGCGTCACACGTGTGTGATTGTGTTGCATGTCGCACACCTCAGCACACACGCGTCACACGTGTGTGATTGTGTTGCATGTCGCACACCTCAGCACACACGCGTCACACGTGTGTGATTGTGTTGCATGTCGCACACCTCAGCACACACGCGTCACACGTGTGTGATTGTGTTGCATGTCGCACACCTCAGCACACACGCGTCACACGTGTGTGATTGTGTTGCATGTCGCACACCTCAGCACACACGCGTCACACGTGTGTGATTGTGTTGCATGTCACACACCTCAGCACACACGCGTCACACGTGTGTGATTGTGATGCATGTCGCACACCTCAGCACACACGCGTCACACGTGTGTGATTGTGTTGCATGTCGCACACCTCAGCACACACGCGTCACACGTGTGTGATTGTGTTGCATGTCGCACACCTCAGCACACACGCGTCACAGGTGTGTGATTGTGTTGCATGTCGCACACCTCAGCACACACGCGTCACACGTGTGTGATTGTGTTGCATGTCGCACACCTCAGCACACACGCGTCACACATGTGTGATTGTGTTGCATGTCGCACACCTCAGCACACACGCGTCACACGTGTGTGATTGTGTTGCATGTCGCACACCTCAGCACACACGCGTCACAGGTGTGTGATTGTGTTGCATGTCGCACACCTCAGCACACACGCGTCACACATGTGTGATTGTGTTGCATGTCGCACACCTCAGCACACACGCGTCACATGTGTGTGATTGTGTTGCATGTCGCACACCTCAGCACACACGCGTCACACGTGTGTGATTGTGTTGCATGTCGCACACCTCAGCACACACGCGTCACATGTGTGTGATTGTGTTGCATGTCGCACACCTCAGCACACACGCGTCACATGTGTGTGATTGTGTTGCATGTCGCACACCTCAGCACACACGCGTCACATGTGTGTGATTGTGTTGCATGTCGCACACCTCAGCACACACGCGTCACACGTGTGTGATTGTGTTGCATGTCGCACACCTCAGCACACACGCGTCACATGTGTGTGATTGTGTTGCATGTCGCACACCTCAGCACACACGCGTCACACGTGTGTGATTGTGTTGCATGTCACACACCTCAGCACACACGCGTCACACGTGTGTGATTGTGTTGCATGTCGCACACCTCAGCAGACACGCGTCACATGTGTGTGTGTGATTGTGTTGCATGTCGCACACCTCAGCACACACGCGTCACACGTGTGTGATTGTGTTGCATGTCGCACACCTCAGCACACACGCGTCACATGTGTGTGTGTGATTGTGTTGCATGTCGCACACCTCAGCACACACGCGTCACACGTGTGTGATTGTGTTGCATGTCGCACACCTCAGCACACACGCGTCACACGTGTGTGATTGTGTTGCATGTCGCACACCTCAGCACACACGCGTCACACGTGTGTGATTGTGTTGCATGTCGCACACCTCAGCACACACGCGTCACATGTGTGTGATTGTGTTGCATGTCGCACACCTCAGCACACACGCGTCACACGTGTGTGATTGTGTTGCATGTCACACACCTCAGCACACACGCGTCACACGTGTGTGATTGTGTTGCATGTCGCACACCTCAGCACACACGCGTCACATGTGTGTGTGTGATTGTGTTGCATGTCGCACACCTCAGCACACACGCGTCACACGTGTGTGATTGTGTTGCATGTCGCACACCTCAGCACACACGCGTCACATGTGTGTGTGTGATTGTGTTGCATGTCGCACACCTCAGCACACACGCGTCACACGTGTGTGATTGTGTTGCATGTCGCACACCTCAGCACACACGCGTCACACGTGTGTGATTGTGTTGCATGTCGCACACCTCAGCACACACGCGTCACACGTGTGTGATTGTGTTGCATGTCGCACACCTCAGCACACACGTGTCACACGTGTGTGATTGTGTTGCATGTCGCACACCTCAGCACACACGCGTCACACGTGTGTGATTGTGTTGCATGTCGCACACCTCAGCACACACGCGTCACACGTGTGTGATTGTGTTGCATGTCGCACACCTCAGCACACACGCGTCACACGTGTGTGATTGTGTTGCATGTCGCACACCTCAGCACACACGCGTCACACGTGTGTGATTGTGCTGCATGTCGCACACCTCAGCACACACGCGTCACATGTGTGTGTGTGATTGTGTTGCATGTCGCACACCTCAGCACACACGCGTCACACGTGTGTGATTGTGTTGCATGTCGCACACCTCAGCACACACGCGTCACACGTGTGTGATTGTGTTGCATGTCGCACACCTCAGCACACACGCGTCACATGTGTGTGATTGTGTTGCATGTCGCACACCTCAGCACACACGCGTCACACGTGTGTGATTGTGTTGCATGTCGCACACCTCAGCACACACGCATCACACGTGTGTGATTGTGTTGCATGTCGCACACCTCAGCACACACGCGTCACATGTGTGTGATTGTGTTGCATGTCGCACACCTCAGCACACACGCGTCACACGTGTGTGATTGTGTTGCATGTCGCACACCTCAGCACACACGCGTCACACATGTGTGATTGTGTTGCATGTCGCACACCTCAGCACACACGTGTCACACGTGTGTGATTGTGTTGCATGTCGCACACCTCAGCACACACGCGTCACACATGTGTGATTGTGTTGCATGTCGCACACCTCAGCACACACGCGTCACACGTGTGTGATTGTGTTGCATGTCGCACACCTCAGCACACACGCGTCACACATGTGTGATTGTGTTGCATGTCGCACACCTCAGCACACACGCGTCACACGTGTGTGATTGTGTTGCATGTCGCACACCTCAGCACACACGCGTCACACGTGTGTGTGTGATTGTGCTGCATGTCGCACACCTCAGCACACACGTGTCACATGTGTGTGTGTGATTGTGTTGCATGTCGCACACCTCAGCACACACGTGTCACATGTGTGTGTGTGATTGTGTTGCATGTCGCACACCTCAGCACACACGCGTCACACGTGTGTGATTGTGTTGCATGTCGCACACCTCAGCACACACGCGTCACACGTGTGTGATTGTGTTGATTGTGTTGATTGTGTTGCAGCAGAGTTGATGCCGATGGACACAGACCTGTACAATCCTTACGAGGATCCAGACCAGCTGCGAGGATCCACCGTGGACCGGACTCACCTGTACCTGGAGGACGGAGAGTTGGGTTCAGGGAACTTCGGCACCGTCTTGAGAGGAGTCTACAAGACCCGCAGGTCTGTCACTCAGCATCACTATTTTACATGTTAGTTCACAATTTTATTAACATTTATTTTTTTAATTAAATGTTTTTTCAAATATTCATTTTTTTTACTTTAATTTCTTTTTTATTAGAGTAATAAAAATATATATATATATAAAAATAATACAAAAATATTTCTTTACACAAAAAGTTTCACATTTTAACTCAAATAATTCAAAAATACATTTTTTAAATCAATATGAAAATGTTGGCGACGTCGTCACATGATCGTCTGTCGTCACATGATCGTCTGTGAGTCACATGATCGTCTGTGGGTCACATGATCGTCTGTGAGTCACATGATCGTCTGTGAGTCACATGATCGTCTGTGAGTCACATGATCGTCTGTGAGTCACATGATCGTCTGTGAGTCACATGATCGTCTGTGAGTCACATGATCGTCTGATCGTCACATGATCGTCTGTGAGTCACATGATCGTCTGTGAGTCACATGATCGTCTGTGAGTCACATGATCGTCTGTGAGTCACATGATCGTCTGTGAGTCACATGATCGTCTGTGAGTCACATGATCGTCTGTGAGTCACATGATCGTCTGTGAGTCACATGATCGTCTGATCGTCACATGATCGTCTGTGAGTCACATGATCGTCTGTCGTCACATGATCGTCTGTCGTCACATGATCGTCTGATGGTCACATGATCGTCTGTGAGTCACATGATCGTCTGATCGTCACATGATCGTCTGTCGTCACATGATCGTCTGTCGTCACATGATCGTCTGATCGTCACATGATCGTCTGTCGTCACATGATCGTCTGTCGTCACATGATCGTCTGTCGTCACATGATCGTCTGTCGTCACATGATCGTCTGTCGTCACATGATCGTCTGTCGTCACATGATCGTCTGTCGTCACATGATCGTCTGATCGTCACATGATCGTCTGATCGTCACATGATCGTCTGATCGTCACATGATCGTCTGATCGTCACATGATCGTCTGTCGTCACATGATCGTCTGATCGTCACATGATCGTCTGATCGTCACATGATCGTCTGTGAGTCACATGATCGTCTGTGAGTCACATGATCGTCTGTGAGTCACATGATCGTCTGTGAGTCACATGATCGTCTGATCGTCACATGATCGTCTGATCGTCACATGATCGTCTGTGAGTCACATGATCGTCTGTGAGTCACATGATCGTCTGATCGTCACATGATCGTCTGATCGTCACATGATCGTCTGCTCGTCACATGATCGTCTGATCGTCACATGATCGTCTGCTCGTCACATGATCGTCTGATCGTCACATGATCGTCTGATCGTCACATGATCGTCTGCTCGTCACATGATCGTCTGCTCGTCACATGATCGTCTGATCGTCACATGATCGTCTGCTCGTCACATGATCGTCTGATCGTCACATGATCGTATGCTCGTCACATGATCGTCTGATCGTCACATGATCGTCTGATCGTCACATGATCGTATGCTCGTCACATGATCGTCTGTGAGTCACATGATCGTCTGTGAGTCACATGATCGTCTGTGAGTCACATGATCGTCTGTGAGTCACATGATTGGCTGAGAGTTTGATCTGTGATCTGTTGCTTCAGTCTGGAGGTTCTATCATTATTATACCAACAAGTGTGTTGTTGGATGATTGGAATTATAATAAAAAACTACATGTTTATGTTTCTTTAAAACACAATGATTCAAGTCAACACTGTGGCACTGATGACCCTCTGTACCTCCATGACTTTGGCACTGATGACTCTCCGTACCTCCATGACTTTGGCACTGATGACCCTCTGTACCTCCATGACTTTGGCACTGATGACTCTCCGTACCTCCATGACTTTGGCACTGATGACCCTCCGTACCTCCATGACTATGGCACTGATGACCCTCCGTACCTCCATGACTATGGCACTGATGACCCTCCGTACCTCCATGACTTTGGCACTGATGACCCTCCGTACCTCCATGACTTTGGCACTGATGACTCTCCGTACCTCCATGACTTTGGCACTGATGACCCTCCGTACCTCCATGACTTTGGCACTGATGACTCTCCGTACCTCCATGACTTTGGCACTGATGACTCTCCGTACCTCCATGACTTTGGCACTGATGACCCTCCGTACCTCCATGACTTTGGCACTGATGACCGTCTGTACCTCCATGACTTTGGCACTGATGATTCTCCGTACCTCCATGACTTTGGCACTGATGATTCTCCGTACCTCCATGACTTTGGCACTGATGATTCTCCGTACCTCCATGACTTTGGCACTGATGACTCTCCGTACCTCCATGACTTTGGCACTGATGACCCTCCGTACCTCCATGACTATGGCACTGATGACCCTCCGTACCTCCATGACTTTGGCACTGATGACTCTCCGTACCTCCATGACTTTGGCACTGATGACCCTCCGTACCTCCATGACTTTGGCACTGATGACTCTCCGTACCTCCATGACTTTGGCACTGATGACCCCCCGTACCTCCGTGACTTTGGCACTGATGACCCTCCGTACCTCCATGACTTTGGCACTGATGACTCTCCGTACCTCTATGACTTTGGCACTGATGACCCTCCGTACCTCCATGACTTTGGCACTGATGACTCTCCATACCTCCATGACTTTGGCACTGATGACCCTCCGTACCTCTATGACTTTGGCACTGATGACTCTCCGTACGTCCGTGGCTTTGGCACTGATGACCCTCCGTACCTCCATGACTTTGGCACTGATGACTCTCCGTACCTCCATGACTTTGGCACTGATGACCCTCCGTACCTCTATGACTTTGGCAATGATGACTCTCCGTACCTCCATGACTTTGGCACTGATGACCCTCCGTACCTCCATGACTTTGGCACTGATGACCCTCCGTACCTCTATGACTTTGGCACTGATGACCCTCCGTACCTCTATGACTTTGGCAATGATGACTCTCCGTACCTCCATGACTTTGGCACTGATGACCCTCCGTACCTCCATGACTTTGGCACTGATGACCCTCCGTACCTCTATGACTTTGGCAATGATGACTCTCCGTACCTCCATGACTTTGGCACTGATGACTCTCCGTACGTCCGTGGCTTTGGCACTGATGACCCTCCGTACCTCCATGACTTTGGCACTGATGACTCTCCGTACCTCCATGACTTTGGCACTGATGACCCTCCGTACCTCTATGACTTTGGCAATGATGACTCTCCGTACCTCCATGACTTTGGCACTGATGACCCTCCGTACCTCCGTGACTTTGGCACTGATGACCCTCCCTACAGCCATGACTTTGGCACTGATGACCCCCCGTACCTCCGTGACTTTGGCACTGATGACCCTCCCTACAGCCATGACTTTGGCACTGATGACCCTCCGTACCTCTATGACTTTGGCACTGATGACTCTCCGTACCTCCGTGACTTTGGCACTGATGACCCTCCCTACAGCCATGACTTTGGCACTGATGACCCTCCGTACCTCCACGTCTGTGGCACTGATGACCCTCTTCATGTCCTTGACCTCCAGGAAGGAGAAGGCCGTGGCCGTGAAGATCCTGAAGAACGACGACAACAATCCTGCGGTGCGCGACGAGATGCTGCGCGAGGCCGACGTGATGCAGCGTCTGGACAACCCGTACATCGTGAGGATGATCGGCATCTGCGAGGCCGAGAGTCTGATGCTGGTGATGGAACTGGCCGAGCTCGGTCCGCTGCACAAGTTCCTGCAGAAGAACAGGTGGGTGCGGCTCCTGGTCCGGGGTCCTGGCGTCTAAACCCTGCGCCCTCAGGGAGACCACGGTGAAGAACATGACGGAGCTGGTGCACCAGGTGGCGTGCGGCATGAAGTACCTGGAGGAGAACAACTTCGTGCACCGGGACCTGGCGGCGAGGAACGTCCTGCTGGTGTCGCAACATTACGCCAAGATCAGCGACTTCGGACTTTCTAAGGTCATCGGGGACGAGCAGAACTACTACAAGGTGAGAACCCCCGGTCCACTTGACCTTCGACCCCTGACGTGTGACCCTCTTCAGGCGAAGGCTCATGGGAAGTGGCCGGTCAAGTGGTACGCCCCGGAGTGCATGAACTTCTTCACCTTCTCGTCCAAGAGCGACGTGTGGAGCTTCGGGGTCCTCATGTGGGAGGCCTACTCGTACGGCCAGAAGCCCTACAAGGTCAGGTCATGTGACATGTCAGGAAGTCATGTGACACATTAGGAAGTCATATGAAACGTCAGGAAGTCATGTGACATTTTAGGAAGTCATGTGACATGTCAGGAAGTCATGTGATATGTCAGGAAGTCATGTGACATGTTAGGAAGTCATGTGACACGTCAGGAAATCATGTGACATGTCAGGAAGTCATGTGACATGTTAGGAAGTCATGTGACATGTTAGGAAGTCATGTGATATGTCAGGAAGTCATGTGACATGTTAGGAAGTCATGTGACACGTCAGGAAATCATGTGACATGTTAGGAAGTCATGTGACATGTTAGGAAGTCATGTGACACGTCAGGAAATCATGTGACATGTTAGGAAATCATGTGACATGTTAGGAAGTCATGTGACACGTCAGGAAGTCATGTGACACGTCAGGAAATCATGTGACATGTTAGGAAGTCATGTGACACGTCAGGAAGTCATGTGACATGTTAGGAAGTCATGTGACATGTTAGGAAGTCATGTGATATGTCAGGAAGTCATGTGACATGTTAGGAAGTCATGTGACACGTCAGGAAGTCATGTGACATGTTAGGAAGTCATGTGACACGTCAGGAAATCATGTGACATGTTAGGAAGTCATGTGACACGTCAGAAAATCATGTGACATGTTAGGAAATCATGTGACATGTTAGGAAGTCATGTGACACGTCAGGAAGTCATGTGACATGTTAGGAAGTCATGTGACATGTTAGGAAGTCATGTGACACGTCAGGAAATCATGTGACATGTTAGGAAATCATGTGACATGTTAGGAAGTCATGTGACACGTCAGGAAGTCATGTGACATGTTAGGAAGTCATGTGACATGTTAGGAAATCATGTGACATGTCAGGAAGTCATGTGACACGTCAGGAAGTCATGTGACATGTTAGGAAGTCATGTGAAGAGTAAGGAAGTCATGTGACATGTCAGGAAGTCATATGACACGTCAGGAAGTCATGTGATATGTCAGGAAGTCATGTGACATGTTAGGAAGTCATGTGATATGTCAGGAAGTCATGTGACATGTTAGGAAGTCATGTGACACGTCAGGAAGTCATGTGACATGTTAGGAAGTCATGTGAAGAGTAAGGAAGTCATGTGACATGTTAGGAAGTCATGTGACATGTTAGGAAGTAATGCGAAGAGTAAAGAAGTCATGTGACACGTCAGGAAGTCATGTGACATGTTAGGAAGTCATGTGACATGTTAGGAAGTCATGTGAAGAGTAAGGAAGTCATGTGACATGTTAGGAAGTCATGTGACATGTTAGGAAGTCATGTGAAGAGTAAGGAAGTCATGTGACATGTCAGGAAGTCATATGACACGTCAGGAAGTCATGTGATATGTCAGGAAGTAATGTGACATGTTAGGAAGTCATGTGATATGTCAGGAAGTCATGTGACATGTTAGGAAGTCATGTGACACGTCAGGAAGTCATGTGACATGTTAGGAAGTCATGTGAAAAGTTAGGAAGTCATGTGACATGTTAGGAAGTCATGTGAAGAGTAAGGAAGTCATGTGACATGTTAGGAAGTCATGTGAAAAGTTAGGAAGTCATGTGACATGTTAGGAAGTCATGTGAAGAGTAAGGAAGTCATGTGACATGTCAGAAAGTCATGTGAAAAGTTAGGAAGTCATGTGACACGTCAGGAAGTCATGTGACATGTTAGGAAGTCATGTGACATGTCAGGAAGTCATGTGAAAAGTTAGGAAGTCATGGGAAAAGTTGGGAAGTCATGTGACATGTTAGGAAGTCATGTGACATGCTAGGAAGTCATGTGAAGAGTAAGGAAGTCATGTGACATGTTAGGAAGTCATGTGAAAAGTTAGGAAGTCATGGGAAAAGTTGGGAAGTCATGTGACATGTTAGGAAGTCATGTGACATGCTAGGAAGTCATGTGACATGTCAGGAAGTCATGTGAAGAGTAAGGAAGTCATGTGACACGTCAGAAAGTCATGTGAAAAGTTAGGAAGTCATGTGACACGTCAGGAAGTCATGTGACATGTTAGGAAGTCATGTGACATGTTAGGAAGTCATGTGAAGAGTAAGGAAGTCATGTGACATGTTAGGAAGTCATGTGACACGTCAGGAAGTCATGTGACATGTTAGGAAGTCATGTGACATGTGAGGAAGTCATGTGAAGAGTAAGGAAGACATGTGACATGTTAGGAAGTCATGTGAAGAGTAAGGAAGTCATGTGACATGTTAGGAAGTCATGTGACATGTCAGGAAGTCATGTGACATGTTAGGAAGTCATGTGACACGTCAGGAAGTCATGTGACATGTTAGGAAGTCATGTGACATGTTAGGAAGTCATGTGAAGAGTACGGAAGTCATGTGACATGTTAGGAAGTCATGTGACATGTTAGGAAGTCATGTGACATGTTAGGAAGTCATGTGACATGTTAGGAAGTCATGTGACATGTTAGGAAGTCATGTGACATGTCAGGAAGTCATGTGACATGTTAGGAAGTCATGTGACACGTCAGGAAGTCATGTGACATGTTAGGAAGTCATGTGACATGTTAGGAAGTCATGTGAAGAGTACGGAAGTCATGTGACATGTTAGGAAGTCATGTGACATGTTAGGAAGTCATGTGACATGTTAGGAAGTCATGTGACATGTTAGGAAGTCATGTGACATGTTAGGAAGTCATGTGAAGAGTAAGGAAGTCATGTGACACGTCAGAAAGTCATGTGAAAAGTAAGGAAGTCATGTGACATGTTAGGAAGTCATGTGACATGTTAGGAAGTCATGTGACATGTTAGGAAGTCATGTGAAGAGTAAGGAAGTCATGTGACATGTTAGGAAGTCATGTGAAAAGTTAGGAAGTCATGTGACATGTTAGGAAGTCATGTGAAAAGTTAGGAAGTCATGTGACATGTTAGGAAGTCATGTGACATGTTAGGAAGTCATGTGACATGTTAGGAAGTCATGTGAAAAGTTAGGAAGTCATGTGACATGTTAGGAAGTCATGTGACATGTTAGGAAGTCATGTGACATGTTAGGAAGTCATGCGACACGTTAGGAAGTCATGTGACACGTCAGGAAGTCATGTGACATGTTAGGAAGTCATGTGACATGTTAGGAAGTCATGTGAAAAGTTAGGAAGTCATGTGACATTTTAGGAAGTCATGTGAAGAGTAAGGAAGTCATGTGACATGTTAGGAAGTCATGTGACATGTTAGGAAGTCATGTGACATGTTAGGAAGTCATGTGACATGTTAGGAAGTCATGTGACATGTTAGGAAGTCATGCGAAGAGTAAAGAAGTCATGTGACACGTCAGGAAGTCATGTGACATGTTAGGAAGTCATGTGACATGTTAGGAAGTCATGTGAAGAGTAAGGAAGTCATGTGACATGTTAGGAAGTCATGTGACATGTTAGGAAGTCATGTGAAGAGTAAGGAAGTCATGTGACATGTCAGGAAGTCATATGACACGTCAGGAAGTCATGTGATATGTCAGGAAGTAATGTGACATGTTAGGAAGTCATGTGATATGTCAGGAAGTCATGTGACATGTTAGGAAGTCATGTGACACGTCAGGAAGTCATGTGACATGTTATGAAGTCATGTGATATGTCAGGAAGTCATGTGACATGTTAGGAAGTCATGTGACATGTTAGGAAGTCATGTGACATGTTAGGAAGTCATGTGACATGTTAGGAAGTCATGTGAAGAGTAAGGAAGTCATGTGACATGTCAGGAAGTCATATGACACGTCAGGAAGTCATGTGATATGTCAGGAAGTCATGTGACATGTTAGGAAGTCATGTGATATGTCAGGAAGTCATGTGACATGTTAGGAAGTCATGTGACACGTCAGGAAGTCATGTGACATGTTAGGAAGTCATGTGAAGAGTAAGGAAGTCATGTGACATGTTAGGAAGTCATGTGACATGTTAGGAAGTCATGCGAAGAGTAAAGAAGTCATGTGACACGTCAGGAAGTCATGTGACATGTTAGGAAGTCATGTGACATGTTAGGAAGTCATGTGAAGAGTAAGGAAGTCATGTGACATGTTAGGAAGTCATGTGACATGTTAGGAAGTCATGTGAAGAGTAAGGAAGTCATGTGACATGTCAGGAAGTCATATGACACGTCAGGAAGTCATGTGATATGTCAGGAAGTAATGTGACATGTTAGGAAGTCATGTGATATGTCAGGAAGTCATGTGACATGTTAGGAAGTCATGTGACACGTCAGGAAGTCATGTGACATGTTAGGAAGTCATGTGAAAAGTTAGGAAGTCATGTGACATGTTAGGAAGTCATGTGAAGAGTAAGGAAGTCATGTGACATGTTAGGAAGTCATGTGAAAAGTTAGGAAGTCATGTGACATGTTAGGAAGTCATGTGAAGAGTAAGGAAGTCATGTGACATGTCAGAAAGTCATGTGAAAAGTTAGGAAGTCATGTGACACGTCAGGAAGTCATGTGACATGTTAGGAAGTCATGTGACATGTCAGGAAGTCATGTGAAAAGTTAGGAAGTCATGGGAAAAGTTGGGAAGTCATGTGACATGTTAGGAAGTCATGTGACATGCTAGGAAGTCATGTGAAGAGTAAGGAAGTCATGTGACATGTTAGGAAGTCATGTGAAAAGTTAGGAAGTCATGGGAAAAGTTGGGAAGTCATGTGACATGTTAGGAAGTCATGTGACATGTCAGGAAGTCATGTGAAGAGTAAGGAAGTCATGTGACACGTCAGAAAGTCATGTGAAAAGTTAGGAAGTCATGTGACACGTCAGGAAGTCATGTGACATGTTAGGAAGTCATGTGACATGTTAGGAAGTCATGTGAAGAGTAAGGAAGTCATGTGACATGTTAGGAAGTCATGTGACACGTCAGGAAGTCATGTGACATGTTAGGAAGTCATGTGACATGTTAGGAAGTCACGTGAAGAGTAAGGAAGTCATGTGACATGTTAGGAAGTCATGTGACATGTCAGGAAGTCATGTGACACGTCAGGAAGTCATGTGACATGTTAGGAAGTCATGTGACATGTTAGGAAGTCATGTGAAGAGTACGGAAGTCATGTGACATGTTAGGAAGTCATGTGACATGTTAGGAAGTCATGTGAAGAGTAAGGAAGTCATATGACATGTTAGGAAGTCATGTGACATGTTAGGAAGTCATGTGAAGAGTAAGGAAGTCATGTGACATGTCAGGAAGTCATGTGACATGTTAGGAAGTCATGTGACATGTTAGGAAGTCATGTGAAGAGTAAGGAAGTCATGTGACATGTTAGGAAGTCATGTGAAAAGTTAGGAAGTCATGTGACATGTCAGGAAGTCATGTGACATGTTAGGAAGTCATGTGACATGTTAGGAAGTCATGTGAAGAGTAAGGAAGTCATGTGACATGTTAGGAAGTCATGTGAAAAGTTAGGAAGTCATGTGACATGTTAGGAAGTCATGTGAAAAGTTAGGAAGTCATGTGACATGTTAGGAAGTCATGTGACATGTTAGGAAGTCATGTGAAGAGTAAGGAAGTCATGTGACATGTCAGGAAGTCATGTGACATGTTAGGAAGTCATGTGACATGTTAGGAAGTCATGTGAAGAGTAAGGAAGTCATGTGACATGTCAGGAAGTCATGTGAAAAGTTAGGAAGTCATGTGACATGTCAGGAAGTCATGTGACATGTTAGGAAGTCATGTGACATGTTAGGAAGTCATGTGAAGAGTAAGGAAGTCATGTGACATGTTAGGAAGTCATGTGAAAAGTTAGGAAGTCATGTGACATGTTAGGAAGTCATGTGAAAAGTTAGGAAGTCATGTGACATGTTAGGAAGTCATGTGACATGTTAGGAAGTCATGTGACATGTTAGGAAGTCATGTGAAAAGTTAGGAAGTCATGTGACATGTTAGGAAGTCATGTGACATGTTAGGAAGTCATGTGACATGTTAGGAAGTCATGCGACACGTTAGGAAGTCATGTGACACGTCAGGAAGTCATGTGACATGTTAGGAAGTCATGTGACATGTTAGGAAGTCATGTGAAAAGTTAGGAAGTCATGTGACATTTTAGGAAGTCATGTGATTGACATGATGAATGTATTTGATTGACATGATGAATGTATTTGATTGACATGATGAATGTATTTGATTGACATGATGAATGTATTTGATTGACATGATGAATGTATTTGATTGACATGATGAATGTATTTGATTGACGTGATGAATGTATTTGATTGACATGATGAATGTATTTGATTGACATGATGAATGTATTTGATTGACATGATGAATTTTGTTTGATTGACATGATGAATGTATTTGATTGACATGATGAATGTATTTGATTGACATGATGAATGTATTTGATTGACATGATGAATGTATTTGATTGACATGATGAATGTATTTGATTGACATGATGAATGTATTTGATTGACATGATGAATGTATTTGATTGACATGATGAATGTATTTGATTGACATGATGAATGTATTTGATTGACATGATGAATGTATTTGATCGACATGATGAATTTTGTTTGATTGACATGATGAATGTATTTGATTGACATGATGAATGTATTTGATTGACATGATGAATGTATTTGATTGACATGATGAATGTATTTGATTGACATGATGAATGTATTTGATTGACATGATGAATGTATTTGATTGACATGATGAATGTATTTGATTGACATGATGAATGTATTTGATTGACATGATGAATGTATTTGATTGAACATGATGAATTTTGTTTGATTGACATGATGAATGTATTTGATTGACATGATGAATGTATTTGATTGACATGATGAATGTATTTGATTGACATGATGAATGTATTTGATTGACATGATGAATTTTGTTTGATTGACATGATGAATGTATTTGATTGACATGATGAATGTATTTGATTGACATGATGAATTTTGTTTGATTGACATGATCAATGTATTTGATTGACATGATGAATGTATTTGATAGACATGATGAATGTATTTGATTGACATGATGAATGTATTTGATTGACATGATGAATGTATTTGATTGACATGATGAATGTATTTGATTGACATGTGGACTATGATCAGGGCATGAAGGGAAACGAAGTGAACCAGATGATAGAACGAGGAGATCGTATGGAAGCTCCGAGGAATTGTCCTCCTGAGATCTACAACCTGATGATGAGCTGCTGGACGTACAAGTGAGTCTTTGATGTTTGAATGTTTACTTATTTTTATGTCTTTATATTTTAGTCATTGTTTGATTGTATTTATATTTATCTTGTTATTCCAGTCATTATAATATTATCTTGTTATTCCAGTCATTATAATATTATCTTGTTATTCCAGTCATTATAATATTATCTTGTTATTCCAGTCATTATAATATTATCTTGTTATTCCAGTCATTATAATATTATCTTGTTATTCCAGTCATTATAATATTATCTTGTTATTCCAGTCATTATTATATTATCTTGTTATTCCAGTCATTATAATATTATCTTGTTATTCCAGTCATTATTATATTATCTTGTTATTCCAGTCATTATTATATTATCTTGTTATTCCAGTCATTATTATATTATCTTGTTATTCCAGTCATTATTTCATTTATCTTGTTATTCCAGTCATTGTAATATTATCTTGTTATTCCAGTCATTATAATATTATCTTGTTATTCCAGTCATTATAATATTATCTTGTTATTCCAGTCATTATTATATTATCTTGTTATTCCAGTCATTATTATATTATCTTGTTATTCCAGTCATTATAATATTATCTTGTTATTCCAGTCATTATAATATTATCTTGTAATTCCAGTCATTATAATATTATCTTGTTATTCCAGTCATTATTATATTATCTTGTTATTCCAGTCACTATAATATTATCTGTTATTCCAGTCATTATAATATTATCTTGTTATTCCAGTCATTATAATATTATCTTGTTATTCCAGTCATTATTATATTATCTTGTTATTCCAGTCATTATTATATTATCTTGTTATTCCAGTCATTATAATATTATCTTGTTATTCCAGTCATTATTATATTATCTTGTTATTCCAGTCATTATTATATTATCTTGTTATTCCAGTCATTATAATATTATCTTGTTATTCCAGTCATTATAATATTATCTTGTTATTCCAGTCATTATAATATTATCTTGTTATTCCAGTCATTATAATATTATCTTGTTATTCCAGTCATTATAATATTATCTTGTTATTCCAGTCATTATAATATTATCTTGTTATTCCAGTCATTATTATATTATCTTGTTATTCCAGTCATTATTATATTATCTTGTTATTCCAGTCATTATAATATTATCTTGTTATTCCAGTCATTATTATATTATCTTGTTCCAGTCATTATAATATTATCTTGTTATTCCAGTCATTATTTTATTTATCTTGTTATTCCAGTCATTATAATATTATCTTGTTATTCCAGTCATTATAATATTATCTTGTTATTCCAGTCATTATTTGATTTATCTTGTTATTCCAGTCATTATAATATTATCTTGTTATTCCAGTCATTATTATATTATCTTGTTATTCCAGTCATTATAATATTATCTTGTTATTCCAGTCATTATTTAATTTATCTTGTTATTCCAGTCATTATTTAATTTATCTTGTTATTCCAGTCATTATTATATTATCTTGTTATTCCAGTCATTATTATATTATCTTGTTATTCCAGTCATTATAATATTATCTTGTTATTCCAGTCATTATTATATTATCTTGTTATTCCAGTCATTATAATATTATCTTGTTATTCCAGTCATTATTATATTATCTTGTTATTCCAGTCATTATTATATTATCTTGTTATTCCAGTCATTATTATATTATCTTGTTATTCCAGTCATTATAATATTATTTTGTTATTCCAGTCATTATAATATTATCTTGTTATTCCAGTCATTATAATATTATCTTGTTATTCCAGTCATTATAATATTATCTTGTTATTCCAGTCATTATAATATTATCTTGTTATTCCAGTCATTATTATATTATCTTGTTATTCCAGTCATTATAATATTATCTTGTTATTCCAGTCATTATAATATTATCTTGTTCTTCCAGTCATTATAATATTATCTTGTTCTTCCAGTCATTATAATATTATCTTGTTATTCCAGTCATTATAATATTATCTTGTTATTCCAGTCATTATAATATTATCTTGTTATTCCAGTCATTATAATATTATCTTGTTCTTCCAGTCATTATAATATTATCTTGTTATTCCAGTCATTATAATATTATCTTGTTATTCCAGTCATTATTATATTATCTTGTTATTCCAGTCATTATAATATTATCTTGTTATTCCAGTCATTATAATATTATCTTGTTATTCCAGTCATTATAATATTATCTTGTTATTCCAGTCATTATAATATTATCTTGTTATTCCAGTCATTATAATATTATCTTGTTATTCCAGTCATTATTATATTATCTTGTTATTCCAGTCATTATAATATTATCTTGTTATTCCAGTCATTATAATATTATCTTGTTCTTCCAGTCATTATAATATTATCTTGTTATTCCAGTCATTATTATATTATCTTGTTATTCCAGTCATTATAATATTATCTTGTTATTCCAGTCATTATAATATTATCTTGTTCTTCCAGTCATTATAATATTATCTTGTTATTCCAGTCATTATAATATTATCTTGTTCTTCCAGTCATTATAATATTATCTTGTTCTTCCAGTCATTATAATATTATCTTGTTATTCCAGTCATTATAATATTATCTTGTTATTCCAGTCATTATAATATTATCTTGTTATTCCAGACATTATAATATTATCTTGTTATTCCAGTCATTATAATATTATCTTGTTATTCCAGACATTATAATATTATCTTGTTATTCCAGTCATTATAATATTATCTTGTTATTCCAGTCATTATAATATTATCTTGTTCTTCCAGTCATTATAATATTATCTTGTTATTCCAGTCATTATTATATTATCTTGTTATTCCAGTCATTATAATATTATCTTGTTATTCCAGTCATTATAATATTATCTTGTTATTCCAGTCATTATAATATTATCTTGTTCTTCCAGTCATTATAATATTATCTTGTTATTCCAGTCATTATAATATTATCTTGTTATTCCAGTCATTATAATATTATCTTGTTATTCCAGTCATTATAATATTATCTTGTTATTCCAGTCATTATAATATTATCTTGTTATTCCAGTCATTATAATATTATCTTGTTATTCCAGTCATTATTATATTATCTTGTTATTCCAGTCATTATAATATTATCTTGTTATTCCAGTCATTATTATATTATCTTGTTATTCCAGTCACTATAATATTATCTTGTTATTCCAGTCATTATAATATTACCTTGTTATTCCAGTCATTATAATATTATCTTGTTATTCCAGTCATTATAATATTATCTTGTTATTCCAGTCATTATTATATTATCTTGTTATTCCAGTCATTATAATATTATCTTGTTATTCCAGTCATTATAATATTATCTTGTTCTTCCAGTCATTATAATATTATCTTGTTATTCCAGTCATTATTATATTATCTTGTTATTCCAGTCATTATTATATTATCTTGTTATTCCAGTCATTATAATATTATCTTGTTATTCCAGTCATTATTATATTATCTTGTTATTCCAGTCATTATAATATTATCTTGTTATTCCAGTCATTATAATATTATCTTGTTATTCCAGTCATTATAATATTATCTTGTTATTCCAGTCATTATAATATTATCTTGTTATTCCAGTCATTATTATATTATCTTGTTATTCCAGTCATTATAATATTATCTTGTTATTCCAGTCATTATAATATTATCTTGTTATTCCAGTCATTATAATATTATCTTGTTATTCCAGTCATTATTATATTATCTTGTTATTCCAGTCATTATTATATTATCTTGTTATTCCAGTCATTATAATATTATCTTGTTATTCCAGTCATTATAATATTATCTTGTTATTCCAGTCATTATAATATTATCTTGTTATTCCAGTCATTATAATATTATCTTGTTATTCCAGTCATTATAATATTATCTTGTTATTCCAGTCATTATAATATTATCTTGTTATTCCAGTCATTATAATATTATCTTGTTATTCCAGTCATTATAATATTATCTTGTTATTCCAGTCATTATAATATTATCTTGTTATTCCAGTCATTATTATATTATCTTGTTATTCCAGTCATTATAATATTATCTTGTTATTCCAGTCATTATAATATTATCTTGTTATTCCAGTCATTATAATATTATCTTGTTATTCCAGTCATT